>NC_060284.1:1903656-1962552 GCF_021613505.1 Equus quagga | reverse complement strand
CCGCAGAGTTACTGTGGGTGGTTGCAGCAACTGGCCACAGCTACACCACCATCTGCTCCTAGGTCTGCTCCTCAGTCACACCAGCTGTTGTGCTTGCTCCTGGGGCCCCCCACTGGGTCCAAGCCAGAGCCACTCCCTGGGACCACGTGCGACTGTGAGCTTTCCCACTGGAGCAGAGAGTGATCATGCAGGTGTTCAGGGCTGCTGCCACCTGCTCCCACAGTCCCACTGAGTCTTACTTCCCCCTTCAAGGCCACAGTGGTACTGTGGACATTTGCAACAGCTGGGAGCTCATTCTCTGGACTGCACATATGCCTTGTTCTGCTCCTAGGTTGCACCACCTGTTGTGCTTGGTGGCCGGGTCCCCCCCGCCAACAGGGTCCAAGCCTGAGCCACTCCCTGGGAACACAGTGCAACTGTGGGCTTTCCCACTGGACCAGAGAGTGATCATGTGGGGACTCAGGGCTGCTGCCTCTTGCTCTCACAGTCCCGCCGAGTCACACTTCCCACTCTGGGACTGCAGCAGTACCATGGGCATTCCAGGCAGCTGGGGGCTTGTTTGTCCAGGCTTGCACTTCCGCCACTGTCTGCTCCTAGGTCATGGCAGCCTTTGTGCTTGCTGGGCAGGGCCCTCCAACTGGGTCCAAGCCTGAGCTGCTCCTTGTGGACTGTGCGGCCCCCTGGACTCTCCCACCAGTCAGGGAAGCGACCATGTCATGGCTCAGGGCTGACATCACCTGTGTCCACAATTCCACCCTTGGGGCCACAGCAGTCCTATGAGCATTTTACCTGGGAGAGCAGTTGCACCTGTCTACAGGGCTGCCTGGGGGCTGGAGAGTGCTCACCTATCTCCACCTCCATCCTGGGTGTCATCCATCCACCTTCAGATGTATAGCAGCACGGGTCTCTCAGGCATCCTGATGTGCTGTGTGGGCATCCTCCGCTGATCCATTAATGTCCATTTAGTTGTAGCTCAAAGCGGGAGAGACAAAGGGAACAGCTCACTCCACCATGTTACTGATGTCACCTATCAAAAGGGTGTTTTTTTAATATATATATATTACATATAGGAAATATATTTATTCTGTACATGTTGTGAAAAATTTTAATAAAAAGCACCACTCTAAGTTTTTACCCATTATACTGAGGATAAAATGCCTATGTATAAAGTTAATAACATTGTGCAATATTTCTTATATGTTTGCAAATATACATGTATGTGGGCCAACCAAAATAATATTTTTTAAATGGTTTTCAAATTTACTTGACAGAGAGAAGCCCATCTGGAAGTGCCTTTGGAAGTCAAGAAAATCTGAGGTGGAGGAAGGATATGACCCATTGGCGTCAAAACACTGAGAAGCTTGACAAGTAATATAACTTTCTGTTTTATGTTACTTATGGGCTTGCTGGATCTCAAATGCAGAAAGAAAATGATAATTTTAATGTTATTTTATGTATATTAGGTATTCACATGTTTGAAGATAAAGTAGTTATATTTACTTTTTAAATTTTAGATTAAAAAAGACTTTGGAGAAGAATTTTTCATGTGGTATAATAAAGTAAAATGTTACATGTTTTAACTGTTATCCCATTTTCCCCAACAAACTCCCTTGGAAAATGCATTCTGCAACTATTTTTTGAACATATTTTGGGTGTCACGCTGAACCAAATATTTCAAGGATTACAAAGAATTGGAAAACTAATCTTTGCCTTGGAGCTTAAAATATGATTAAGAAAGACAAAACGCTACACATCTTCTCTTTCTAGCACAAAGGCAAACTGGGTACACTCACTCACCCTACTACTGAAAACAACTAAAAGTGCTCTTACATGAGTCTGGGAGTCCTAATGGACTACTCCTACCACGTAAGGGGAGCTAGAAGTAAATCCTCCGTACTGCCCAAGTGACCTCAGGTAAAATTGCTTGGCTTGAAACTTGGCATCCAGTCAAGGGGCTAAATTTTTTCTCTTAAGAATTTACAATTGTAAGTTAGCCCTCAAGTAGATTGATTGGCCCAAAAAACTTTCAGAGTATGGTGACCAACTCCTTCAGGTTTGCCTAGTACTGCCAATTTTAGCCCTGAATGTCCCCCATCCCAGGGAACCCCTTCAGTCCTGTTCTTAAGCAAACTAGGATGATCTCTCACCCTGTCTGAGAACTGCCTTCAGTCCAGGCTTTAGAGGATTCTTACAAATAAACGTCAGAAATATTAGCTCACAGCCAGTAAAATCAGAAAACACATGAAACAAGGTGCTGTGTGTGCTAGCAAAGAAACACCAGACTCTGTACCATACAGATGAGAGTTTGGAATTATCAGAAACTGTCTTAGTCTCTTCAGGCTACTACAACAAAAATACCACTCATTGGGTTGCTTACAAACAAGAGAAATTTATTTCTCACGGTTCTGGAGGCTGGGAAGTGCAAGATCATGTCGCCAGCAGATTTCGTGGCTGGTGAAGGCCCTCTTCTGGGTTACAGACTTCTCACTGTCTCCTCATGATGGGAAGGGCAAGCGAACTCCCTGGTGCCTTTTTTATAGAAGCACCTCTCCCATTCACAAGGCCTTCGCCCTGACGACCTAATCCCCTCCAAAGGTCAGCTTTTCATACCATTACCTTGGGCATTAGATTTTCAACATAGGAATTTGGGGGGACACAATATTCAGAACATAGCAGATACTGAATATTATATAAATCTATTAAAATTCTTCAGCTTTGAGTGTCTGCTTTGCTCTCCTCTTTGTGCAAGTCGATTTCTTTGATTATTTTTCTATGTTTTGTCTTTTAGAAATCACGAAGCAGCCAGGTGGTCTCCTAGTAGTATATTGCTTTATTTCTGCATTTGTAGAATGTGTTCTCTCTGCTTATCTTGTGATGTTTTAAGGAAGCCTTTTCTGTATGTGGGTGTTTTCCTGATTCTTTTTGCTTAAAACATGTTTTTGTTATCACGTTTCTTCACAAAATCTTGCTGGAATAGTAAGTTTGAACATCATGTATTTTCTTTTCTGATTTAATTCTAACTCTTATATTTTCTCCTTAAATTTAATTTATAAAATGTGAATTCTTAAACTGTTCTCTTTATTGGTAGTAATAAATATTCAGATATTTGGACATGTAAGAACTGAAAAAAGTTAGCATTTATTTATTTTTTTCTGTTTACCAATCTCTTTTGTAATTAATTAATTAAAGTTTTTTTGAGGTAACATTGGTTTATAACATTATATAAATTTCAGGTGTACATCATTATATTTCAGTTTCTGTGTAGATTGCTCATGTTCAGCACCCAAAGACTAGTTACATCCATCACCATACACATGAGTGGATCACCCCTTTCACCCTCCTCACTCCCCCCTTTCCTTCTGGTAACCGCCAATCCAATCTCTGTCTCTGTGTGTGTTTGCAGTTTTTATCTTCTATTTATGAGTGAGATCATTTGGTATTTGACTTTCTCTCCCGGGCTTATTTCGTTTAGCATAATACTGTCAAGGTTCATCCATGTTGTTGCAAATGGCAAGATTTCATGTTTTTTTTTTTTTTTATGGCTGAGTAGTATTCCATTGTGTATATATACCACATCTTCTTTATCCATTCATACCTTGATGGGCACCTAGGTTGCTTCCAAGTCTTGGCTATTGTAGATAATGTTGCAGTGAACATAGGAGTGCATATATTTTTACACATTTGTGTTTTCATATTTGTTGGATAAATACCCAGCAGTGGAATAGCTGGGTCAAATGGTAGATCTATTCTTAATTTTTTGAGGAATCTCCATACCGTTTTCCATACTGGCTGTACAAGTTGCACTCCCACCAGAAGTGTATGAGAGTTCCCCTAAAAAATTAGCATTTAATGTCCTTGTACTTTTCCTTTGGTTTATGTATTGTCTGTTTAGTTGTACTATATAGTTTCTATATATGTATTGCTACTAAACAAATGTCACTTTTACCCATAAATCATAGGTAGTTATTCCTAAATTTTTTATTTTCACTAAATATTACTTTTATAAATACTAGGATTCAAGTAAACCACTTTGTTGCATCAACTTGTTTTGTTTCTAATGAGTGATGCCATCCAGAGTTTGATTGAAGAGTTAAATCGTTTTTGATGCAAAAATTTTGATAAATTAGATGAAACTTCAGGAAAAAATTAGTACTTTTATCCTAAATAAGTATATTGAAAATCTTTGAAATGGTAAGATGAATACTAAGCGTTTTGAATGTTGCTTTACATGAACCAGCCCTAAATATGAATTCCCATAGCACCACCTAGTGTCTGTGCTGTTCAGAATAAAACAGTGTGTTCCTATGATTGCTGCATCTCTGAAAGCTAAACATTTATGCTTTTAGTGGCATTGTGGTACTGTGATGGAGTGAGAAAATGTGTATGGCATGGTCAACAAAACGTAGGATATAAGAAAACATTTTTCAACATGTAAAATATTATTCTCTTTTAATTTTAAATTTAGGCAAATATTGAAAAATGGTTCCAAGTGTTTTTATTTCTATGCATCTTTAAGTCTTTTTTGAATTATGGATCTATTGGCTTTTCTAAAAGATAAATATAATATAATATTTTGCATTAGGTCAAGAGCAGAGATTGAACATGAAGCACTGATTGATGGAAATCTGGCTACTGAAGCCAACCTAATCATTTTGGATACATTAGAAATTGTTGTCCAGGTAAGAACACAAAGAAGAGGAATTTAAATATGCATTTGGTAAACTGGGGTTGGGGAAAAAGTATTTATTGAGCCATATAATTAACATGTAAATATCGGTAGTTCCTAAAAGTTTTGTCTTTGCTCCTCTTTTTTCTCATTTAAATCCTATCCATTCTTTTTTCCCTGTTCTTCTCTTATCTGAATACAGCTCAGCTCCTTTTCTTTGAAGTCTTCCTAGATCTTATATTGTGATTTTCCTATTTTTAAAAGATAGATTTATTTTAAAAAATTCTGTCGCCCTAAGCAAATTGCAGGTCCATCTCTGTTTTATTTACCCATTTTTAAATTGCAGACTGTTTCTGTGACAGAATCCAAAGAGAGCATCCTCGGTGGGGTGCTGAAAGTGCTCCTGCACAGCATGGCCTGTAACCAAAGTGCAGTTTATCTACAGCACTGTTTTGCTACCCAGAGAGCCCTCGTTTCAAAGGTAGGTTCTTTTGTACCTGCAGTGTGGTCAGACTTTGCTTTCTTTATTAACATCGCCTAAGATCATTTGACACATTCATTGTTAATATATCTATAGTTAAAATTTTAATAACAACCTAAGGCCCTTGATTTTTTTTTTTGCCTCTCTTCTACTGTTTACCTTCTGGAAGTTCTTTCTTATTTGGATCATCTTTAACCAGTTTCTGGCTTAAAAAATAGTAGTTCTGATGTGGAGGAGGGCCTGAAATTAATAGCTAATTTTAAAGATGAGGCTTCTCTTGTTTTCTCTTCATCTTGTTGATTAACTTGATTTATCAAGAATTCAATGTATAAGTAGTTCAGTCTGTTGAAATTACTTTATCCTATGGGGAATGGAAGAGAACATAGTTTTTGTTCAGCTACTTCAGATATTTATTTCCTGCGTTCACTTTTCCCTGGAAATATGTATATTCTTAAATCATAGAAGTAGCAATTACATCTTAGTCATCTTACAAAATGGAATGCAGAGCTGTTGATGACACTTAACCAGTGAAAATAACATATGTACTATTTTGCAATAATAAAAACATATTACAGAATTATTACATGTTGGTTACTATACTGCTTTATGCAAATTATCTGATCTAAGATTGTCGTACATTCCCAGGTAGATAATATTATTAGACCCATTTTATGGATGAGATAACTTATCCAACGTCACACACTAGCCAGTGGCATAAGCAGTATTCAAACCTAGTCTGTCTGGCTCTGTGGTCCACATCATTAACCATTCTTTTAATTCCTGGTCTATACTAACAAATCTCTAGTTCAGGCTATATTAACTTATCCCTTGAGCTTTTACTGCCTCAATTCAGTGTGGTGTTGTTTTCTCACAGTTCCCTGAACTCTTGTTTGAAGAAGAGACAGAGCAGTGTGCTGATTTGTGCCTCCGGCTCCTCCGACACTGTAGCAGTAGCATCAATACAATACGGTCACATGCTAGCGCCTCCCTCTACCTCCTTATGAGACAGAACTTTGAGATTGGGAACGTGAGTGTTATCTCTCTGGATTCATAATGAAATGTAACTTCTACAGATAGGTCGCGAATTGGTTTTGGGGCAAGCATGGAATTTTCTTGTATGTTTTGAGTCTAATCTTAAACTTTCTTGGTGTTTCTCGTTCTATGGATATTTTATAAAAATCCAAATCTTTCTGCTTGCTGTACTAAAAATAACATTTAGTAGTACAGAGTTAGAATATAAATAAACATTGAGCTATTGTAAATTTTAATTATTACCATTAAGTAAAATGAAAGTAAAATTAAGTGAAATTAAGAGTTTAAATATCTTGGGTTGATATTTTGTGATTATATGTCAGTCTTTGAAGAATTCCATGTTTTCATTTATTTATTTGATAATAATATTCACATGTGTTTTTCCTAACTTTTTGGGTCAAATGTGTAATTCATTTATTTTTACTCATTTAAGTATTTAAAGCCTAGAACTTTCCTTTGAGCACTGCTTTTGGTATCTCATTGGTTCTGATATGTTGTATTTTTAATATTCTTGTTTTGTAGATATTTTGTAATTTCAGTTTATATTTTCTTTTTAATCCGAAGAGTTGATAGTCCTTTTTAGGGCTTTGATGTTAATTTTTAGGTTTATTGCAGTGTGATCATACAGTGTATATACTGTGTCTCCTTTTTTGTTCTGTGGATGTGTGTGTTTTTGTGTCCAAACATAACATTTTTGTGAATGTTCCACACACATTTAAAAAGAAGGTGTATTCTTTATTTTCAAAGTATTGAGTTAAACAAACAAATATATGTTATTGATTACATTATTCTGGTTTTTTTGGATTCCTGTTTATTTTTGGTCCACTTGGTGGACTGAAGGAGGTGATTTAAAGCCTATACGTTGTCTGTTTTTCCTTTAGCTCTTTTTGATGAATTGATACTCATAACTATTTGGTATATTGATATTCATAACTGTTATATCTTCTTATGAGTTATTCTCTCATGACTGAAAAAGACCTGAATTGGTTCCATTTAAAACTTTTCTTGTTTTGGCCTGGATTCCACCTTGTGTGGTGTTAGGTACCTCTGCTTTCTTTCTAACTTGGACTTGCCTCAGTTACCTTTGCCTCTCCTTTTATTTCCCCTTTCTTGAATCACTTTGCTTTAGGTGTGCCTCTCATAGACAGAAGAGAGTTGAGTTTGCTTTATAATCAATCTCTAAGTTGAATTAAACCTTTTCATACTTGTTATATCAGATATGTCTGAAATTCTGTTGTATTATTTTGCTATGCCTCCCCCCTTTTGTCCTTTTTAAAAAATTTTGTTGATTGTTTTCATCTTGTACTATGTGGTCAGTTCACCTTATTTTTTGGATATAGTGTTTATCGTATTTAGAAAAGTTCATATTGCTCTAATTTTATAATTACATAATGCTTTCAGTCCTCTTATTTCTTTAGATCATGTATTCTCAATGGGGGCAATATTGCCACCAAGTGAGTGAAAATTGGTTCTTGGGAGATGAAAAAAAATCTTAGCTATCACATTAGTTTGTAACCCTCCAAAGTTCAACTCTAACTGTCAGCATCTCATTCTTTTGTATTTATTTCTCTCATCGGGTTTTATTTGGTATTACATGTGCAGCATGGGCATTAAATTCATGGAATATAAACAAAGAACAAAATGTATGCAAAATTGATGCTACAGAACTGTGGAGAATAGATGGCTGTGATGGGAACTCAGGTCATTTGTACGTCCCTGTGGAGAATAGATGGCTGGGATGGGGACTCAGGTCATTTACACGCGCCTCTTGGCTTTCATTGGCTGCCTGGTGGATGTTGTTAATGTTTGATGCTTTTGTGTGTGACTTGGGCTTTGAAATTTTTTTTTCTTAATTTATAATTTCAACCCAATATTCTGTCAAGTGCTGAAAAGAAAAAATGTCAACAATATCTGAATGAATGTCTAGCAGCTGGTTAAGTTAAAATTTATTTTCTTTTATCAAGCAAAAGTTAAAAGTTAAGTTCATTGATTTAACCTATAATTTTTAAGAAGTTAATTTAAAAAACAAATAAAAAGAAAAAGGAAAAAAAAGAAGTTAATTTTTTCAGTAGTTTACTTTTGCTGGACAAGTAGCAATTTTGAATGATTTAAAAAATTTGTTTACATTGCTACTGTTGTTTTGTATTTACATTAATTACTAATTTACGTACATAATTTGATATGTCACAGTTTAAGGAAAAATATTACATTAAAAGCTTCTCAGTAAATCCAGTTCTAAAATTAAGTTAAATGTAAATAGCCTTCAAATTTTTAACTTAGAAGTTTTATTTGGTTATTTATAACCTTGCATTGGATAAAAAGAGTAAGCTTTATAGTCTTTTTATATATAAATTCAGATATACATACAGTACATAAATAGATGTATAGTACATCTGTGGTCTTAAAATTTCATGGAGGGAAGTGATTAGAAAAAAATATTTTAAAAGGTTCCTTAAGGGGTGCAATTATGAAAAAAATGTTGAGAAACACTGATTGGGACAGTATCTGTTAGCTCTCTTTTATGAACAGAGGTAAAATTGTTGTATTTCTTCTTTCACTACAATCCCTTTCTCATTCTTCTTCCTATTTCAGTATTTCAATAAAGTATTTATATTACTGTTTACATTTGTGTTGTTGAATATACCTCTCCAGTTTTTTCTTAGTTTTAACATATCAGTCTTAGTTGTAAAAAGAAATAGTGCTCACCACCATTTTTTCTTTTTTTCTTTAATCATTTCTTATTTGGCTAAATATTGTCTTGTAGTTGTTTATTCAAGAAAGTTCTTGGGCGTAATGTTTCCCAAGTTCTTGATTTTTCAAAGTTGTGTGTACTCGTAAGACAGCAAGGATGGTTAACTTTGAATAATAAAAAGAGTGAGAAAGATCAGCAAAACTTACGAAATAAAGAGCACTTAATAGAAAAGAAAGATCTGAGTACCATTTTCCTCTGGCATTAAATGTTATTTTAGAAATATCTGAAGATAGCTGGATATTTTCTTCCTTATAATAGAACTTTTTTCCTCCCAACTGCTCAAGGGATTCTTTCTTTCTATTTAAAATTCAATGTCTTTTCGAGAATGTGTCTTAGTATTGACTTATTTTTAATTCCCTCAGGCACATGCTGTCTACTTGCAATTCATTTATTTCAGAAAGTTTTTTGAGCATAAAATTAAATATTTGTTTTGCACCAGGGTCTGGGGTTTTTCTGTGAGTACCAATTATACATATGTTGGATCTGTTTTGCTTCACTTTTTATCATGTCCTCTTTTCCTTTTTAACATTTTTCAAATTCCCATTTTAGTTGCTTTTCTCATTTCTGTCCCAGGTATCCCTTATTTGCTCTCCATGAGATCTCTTACTTTTACCAATTTCATCTTCATTTTTTTCTGTTTCTTTTTCAAGTAGTGTCAGCTCACATGTAAGCTCCTATTTTATGTTGTCACTTTCCAATTCTTGCTATCTTTCTTTGAGTTCTTTTATTTCTGCCTTGTTTTCCTTCCTAAAGTTAATGGCTTCATACATTCTTTTTATAATTTAAGGCAAAATATTTCATTAGAATTTTCATCTGTTTCATGGCAATATTTTTCTATTCCATGTTCTTTATCTTGTGAGTTTCACTGATCTTTACATTTTTATTACTCAGCATAGAAGGAGTTGGATCATCTTGGCCCAGGTATTTGTAGGAAGTTCCTTCAGAACACATTCAGAATGTGTTTCTCATGGGATTTTGCTGTTATACACATAGCTTGCCTAACTTCCTGAAGCTTCTGGTCAGTCCATTTCTATCCAGTCCTCCCAGATTATTAGCTCGTTTTGTTTTCAAGACAAATAGTTTTATCACTTCAAAGTGAGTCTCTTATTTAAAAGAGATGTTTTTTCCCGTTATTTCTGAAATCTGTGTGCTAAGATTTCTCACTGTTTCCTTTCTACTCCTTGCCTTCTATCAAAACTGCTCCCTATCTTAACTTGTCAACTCTTTTGCATTTTTCTAATATATGGATTACATCCATCTCCTCGTTTTGCTGAAAATGGAGTTTATGGATTTTTTCCTATTCATCTTTTATTTTTGTATGAAATCCGGGAGAAGTGGGAAATTACTATCTCACACTATGCTATTTCTACTGGAAGCCAAGTCCTCTTTCTTAATTCAGAGCAGAGGAATCCAGTTGTTTTATTGATCTTGTTTATTTTTGAGATAAAGTCTCTAAAATTTGATCACACATGGAGTTTTCTTGATACATTTTTTTTATTTTAGGAAAGCTTTATGAAATAGGTAATTTATCATCTTAGTGTCAGGTAGTACTTATAATAAAGAATAGGTAATTTAAAACTGGCAGTGATTTGTATACTTTATTCAACAGATACTAGAACAAAGTATTGAACTATGTTCTAGGTACTGAAGTAGGCATTGGGCAAACATAGATAAAAGGATAGTCCTTATTTTCAAGTACCTTAGCATCTGGTGGGGAAGGAGATGAATAGGTAATGTTCATCTAATATAGTAATAAGTGCCCACTTCAGGTAGTTTTGTGAGGATTATATAAATTGATATTAAGTAAAACAGTTATAACAGTAACTGGCACTGAGCAAATACTGAATAAGTATTTATCATTCTTAATATAATGAGAGGTAAGGACAGGGCACTGTGTAAGCGCAGGGGTGGGTTTTCAGAAAGAGGAGGTGCTTGAACTAAGGATGAAGAATTGCCCAGTCAGATGGATAAGTAGGTGGATAGAGCTTTGTAAGTCAAGAAAATCACACATACATAATTAGCAAGGCATCCAGACGAGAGTCAGAAACAGGCAAACAGAGAAAGATACTTTTTAGGACTTCTTGATGGTTTTGGCTGGGAGAGAGAGTAAGAGAGAAAGTTGTAATTGAAAAGGCCTGGACTAAGCTATCACAGGGCAGATACTTGCTCTGTTTATCACTGTACTCTCAGTCCCCACCCTGTAGTTTGATACATTTACTGAGTCAGATAATTCACTTTTCTTCTCAAAGCTACAGGCAGCCATTGGAGTATTTTAAGGAGAGGAGTGAGCTGTTCATATTTGCATTTTACGAAAATTTCCCTGATGCTATGAGGAGGATAGACTTGTGGGATAAGAGAAGAGGCAGAAAGATGTATTGAAAAGTTCTTACAGTAATCCCAGTAAGAAGTGGTAAAGGTGGGAATTAAAGCCATGGCATTGGGAGTGGAGAAAGAACAGGTTGGAACAGATTAGGGGATAGTGTGGATTGGATTTATGGTGTGAATAACAACAAGGGAGAATGACTATAGGATGACTCCTAGATTTTTTGCCTGAGTGACTACAAGAACAGTAGTACCATTTATTTAATCAATAGGAAAAGAAGGTATTTTAGAAATGTTAAAATTGAGGTTACTCACTGAGACATCCAGATGGAGCCATCTAATAAAATATAATATCCTAGAGCTCTAGAGAGAAGTAGGAGCTGAATGTAGGCATGTATCTGTACTAGTTGAAGGCAGAGAAGTGGATGAGGCTGTGTGAAGTATGACAAATGAAAAGGGTTCTTGACAGAATCTTTGGAAACACTGGTATTTAAGAAGGGCAGCTGAGGAGTAAAGGAGATAGGAGAGGGATGGTTAAAGAATAGGAAAGTCAGGATAAAGTTGTACTACTGAAGATGCAGCAGGAAATTTTCAAGGAAAATTAGATGGGGCTGCCCTGGTGGAGCTCTGGTTAAGTTGGCGGCTCTGCTACAGCATCCCGGGGTTTGCGGGTTTGGATCCTGGGTGTGGACCTACACACCACTCATCAAGCCATGCTGTGGTGGCACCCCACATGCAAAATAGAGGAAGATTGGTACAGATGTTAGCTCAGGACCAATCTTCCTCACCAAAAAATAAAAAATAAGTGAAAAAGTAATCATTATGTTTAAATATACAGAGATGTATAGTAGAATACTGACAAAAAAGTATCTTGGATTTGGCAGTCACTAGGTTATCACTGATAACCTCGTAAGAGAAATTTCATAGTGGGGTGGTAGACCAGAAGTGAATTTACACTGAAAAAGGAAAAATGTTAACTCTTACGGACATTACTCCAGAGATTCTACCTCAGGTCACTTTATGCAAGATGTGTATTAAATTGCTTTTATCATAGTTGTAGACTTGGTGAAATGGCTAGAGTGTAAAGACTACATCTACCACTTAAGAATTTTGTGATGTTGGGCAGGCTCTGTAGGCTTATCTGAAAAGATAGTCTTGTTATTAATAACATACCTCATAACAGAGAAACAGAAAGTCCTGGGCACATCTTCTAATTTAACACATAGCTCTACATGGCTTTTTTTAAGATTCACATTTATTTATTTGTTTGTTTGTTTGTTTATTTTGGTGAGAAAAATTGGCCCTGAGCTAACATCTGTGCCAGTCTTCCTCTATTTTGTATGTGGGCCACCACCACAGCATAGCTTGATGAGTGTTGTGTAGGTCTGTGCCCAGGATCTGAACTGGGGAACCCTGGGCCACCAGAGCAGAGTGCATGAACTTAACCGCTATGCCACTAGGCCAGCCCCTGGCTTTTTGTTTTTGCCTTGTGTTGTAATGTTTTATTCACAGCAAAATTCTAAGTTTTATGTCCTTTTTAAAATGAGAATTCAATGTGCATATTTCATTACTTTTTAAAAAATATTTTGCTTATAATGGTATGTTTTCACTAATTATCTGTTTCATTTAGGAAGTAAAAAAGGTAGACTCTTTTCTTTTAGCTTTCTTATATTAAATGCTGACGTGACAATTTCTCTGGTACAGAACTTCGCCAGGGTTAAAATGCAGGTAACAATGTCACTGTCTTCGTTGGTGGGCACATCTCAGAATTTTAATGAAGAATTCTTAAGACGTTCTCTGAAGACTATATTGACATATGCTGAAGAAGATCTGGAATTGAGGGAAACGACGTTTCCTGATCAGGTCAGAAATACTACTTTTCTAGATCATTGACTGAAATCAGATTATGAATAGGGACTTTCCAAACTGTTAAATCAAACTTTGGTTTTACTGGAGAAACCTGTATTTTTCTTTCAATCTGCATATCATATGCTGTAGCTAGGGCTGACTCTTTTTGTTTCAATAAGCAACCCTTCCTTCTTGTAATGTTTAACATCTTTGGTGTTTAGTTCTGTGAATTTGTAAAAAATAGAACAGTAGATTTAGGCAGTAGACAGAAAAAAGCTTTATGATGAAACGTTATTCCCACTTATTAATGAAACAAGAATTTGCCTTAAAAACTAAAGTTTCTACAAATCCTTTTTGGAAAAATGGGAAACATAGGAGAGAATTTCCTTTTGTGTTTTTTCCTTGTATCCTCTATGTTCCTATATATTATTTCTACTTACAGTTCTACTTGTTTCCAGGTGAGGGAACTGAAAAAAACAGTCTGCTGAGAAATTTGTATATACTTTCCTACCCTTCGTCCAACCACCATATCCCAGCATACCACCACTCCTCAGAACTATATCAATATCATCAGATATCTGAAATATATCTTCCCGTCTAATTTAGTGATTGTGAATGAATGACAATTGAAGAATGTTTTTCATATGATTCTCTGCTGCAGGTCCAAGATTTGGTTTTCAATCTCCATATGATCCTTTCTGATACTGTTAAAATGAAGGAACACCAGGAGGATCCTGAAATGTTGATTGATCTAATGTACAGGTAGCATTTGTTTGATTCACTTATACCTTGTATAGTGGGCTTCAATTAATACGACACACAGAAAGCATTGGATAAAAAATAAACTTACAAGAACTGTCATTTTCTAATGGTATGTTGAAAAGTCAAAATATACTTTTTCCAGGCTGCTTTTTCAGATCCCTTGTGTCACTTCTTCTTTTAAGAACTATGCATCATTGTTCAGTATATTGATTATCAGAAACAAAGGGGATTTTAAAAAACAATCATAACGCATATTTAACATGGTGTCCTGGGCCCTAGACTTCCTAGGAAGGCCCAAAACTCATATTTTAATCGTAAAAATCAGTCCTTTGGAAGAAAATACAGTATATTAATGTTTTCCTATAACATTAATTTTTCTAATTTTAAATATAGTAATGCCTACAGGATAATATTTCTAGGGGCACATTTTGAGAAATGTGTGATTCCTATTGTATCTTGAAAGATGTAAGTAAAACTTGAGACTTTTTCTTTGCCCTCTCTTTTCACAGTTTGGAGTTTTTTAAAGGCACAAACAAAATAAATATTTTCTTTAAAATAAAGATGATGCTATCAAACTATCTTTTATAATCTTTTTTTCCTTGAACATAAAACTTGTGTATAATCCCATATTGAACACATAAATTCCCATAGTTTTTCTCTTACTGATTATTTTCTTAGTGGCTAGATTTTAATATGGCGTGTCTTTTTTTAATCCCCCCTACAAAAAACTGATATTGTCCATTCCATGAGTCTACAGTTATTTCTCTAAATATACTCAAAGATGTTGTCATTACACTCAAAAACTTGTCTTAATAGGTTGTGTTCAATAACAGAAACCTTTCTAGGTAAATACTGAACAAGCAGTCTAAACTCCCTTCCAGCTTGGGAAGCAAATGCTAATTGAGAAGAATTTCTGTTCTAATTAGAATTGCCAAGGGCTACCAGACCTCTCCAGATCTGCGGTTGACCTGGTTGCAGAACATGGCTGGCAAACATTCAGAACGCAGCAATCATGCTGAGGCTGCGCAGTGCCTGGTCCACTCAGCAGCACTTGTTGCTGAATATTTGAGCATGCTAGAGGACCGGAAATATCTTCCTGTAGGATGTGTAACATTTCAGGTAGGAATCTGCCAGATTTACATTAAATCAAGGAATGTGCTTTTCTGGTTTTAACTTTTCTGACTGGTGTTTCGGTTCTTTTATCTTGCAAGGAAAGCATAGACTGCAGGCGAAGCCTCACGAGATAAATTGACATTTCGCTGTCACTGGCATTGATACGTTTTTAAAGAGTACTTCTTGCTAACTGTCTTTCCACATTTTCTTACCTCTGAATTATCAGTGCTATGTATATTTATTCTCTTTGCCTATACTGCTATGGACTTTATGGAATCTATGAAATACACGCAAAATACTGAGAATCAGAATTCAGTAGAAACTCTTACTCGGCTTTTACTTAACACACCAAATAATCCAACATTCTGTATTTCCTGTATAAAATAAGCTAATGTTGTAACTCAGAGATGATAGTTTACTCTCCAGGAGGGTTACACACTTCTGAGCTGCTGGTTGAATTCTTTACTTACCAAAGGTCAGTTATGCTTTGCTTTTCTTCAAAACCTGTTAATGCCAGGTTTTGGAAATTACAAAATTTAATTAGATATTATATCCTCTGATGAAATCTGAATGTAAAAAGAAAGTGAGTTATTGTTTCTCTGAAAACCAAGTCAAATGTTTTGCAGACTTGATAAAAGGCTCCCAAATGATTGCTGTTGAATTAATTTTGGATCAAATACAAAAGCTTGGGGCTGAAGCTCCCAGAATCAGGGATAATTTGATAGTCTTTTAAGTTCAAGTTTTTACGTGGGCTTTAAAGAAACCAAAATTGGGATTCTTAAATGAAGGTGCATTATGAGTATTCAGTCAGGGAATTACATGAACTCTGATCTGGAGACCCATACACAAAGAAAACGCCTTAGACCTACTTCAAAAAATTGACAAATGAGTGTATATCTACTGTAAATGTTTGGGTTAAAATAAAATATTTAAGGTATGTGTCTATCATTTCTTTTTTAGAAATGATGGCTGATCCCAATCTCATTGGGTAAGAGGGCTTTTATTATACCTGAGTTTTTTCATTAACTCACATATTAGGCAAGCCAAGAGACCATTTTTGTACCTTAATTTTTCTCATAGGGAGTTTTGATAAGATCAATTAAATTAAAAATAAAGATTAAGTCTCCTTAGATGTCCTATGACATATGACTATTTTCCTTAGCCCATGATTTTTCTTAGTTTTTTTCTCACAACTTTTTATTAATGGAAAAAGTATTTAACAGTAGTGTTACCTTTTTGTTGTCATCTCCAAAATACAGAAAGTTTTTGGAGATTTGTCTTTTATCTTTGCATTGACTACTCCTCCCTTTTTTTAACCTAAGCCGATAGTTCTATGTCATCTTCAACTACATCTTTCATGATAAGAAATTAATTCCACTTCACAAACCTTTTCAATTTTTTCCCCCTAGAATATTTCATCTAATGTTTTAGAAGAATCTGCAGTCTCAGATGATGTGGTATCTCCAGATGAAGAAGGTATCTGCTCTGGAAAGTACTTTACTGAGTCAGGACTTGTGGGATTACTGGAACAAGCGGCTGCCTCTTTCTCTATGGTAGATGAAAATGTTCATTCTCTTTTCACAGTTACAATCCTCTGGACTATTAGTGGCGTGTGTATGTGTTCTCTCTGTCTGTCCCTCTTCTTTTCCTTTACGATAGTTTTCCCGAACTACCTTAGGAACTATCTAGGAGCAGATTTTCTTCCTAGAATCATTATTGCTTAGTCTTTTTTATCTTAATAATCTATCACTTTCTCCATTGTTTTTCATTTGCTTGTTTATGAACTAACAATCTACAGCAGATTATTTTTGGTATACAAAACTTTTACCAATAACATTTTCTGAAACCTTAAAGTTAAAAAACAGAACAAAAGAAAAAGCCTCTGAATGATTTAAGTTCCTGTTTGGATAGATTAACATGGCTCTAGATAGACAGCTTGTCTGTTGGATGAAAGGAGAATCTTCTTTTGAGTGTGCTGAGCATTGCCCTGGCCCTCAGGAACGTCCTGACCGTTCATCCCATTGGTTGCACAGTGAGCCCTGTTGGGTAGGTGTTCGTGGCCTGGAGCTTCCTTATCGGGAGCTTTATGAACTACATCCTAGATCCCTTGCCTGGCCTACCCTCCCATGCTGCAACTCCAGTCCTGTCCCTCCCCATCTGTGTGTGAAGATTTGAGCAGTCATGTGGATCCGTGAGGGCATGTTTATTGGAGAAGGGAAAGATAGCTAGACAATTCCCTGCTTACTTTCTTGATCCATGGTGATAGGCTCACCTGCTTTCCGTAACTTTTCTGGGGAGTGTTTAGTGTCCTAGCACCAAAGGTTTAGGAGACAGTGCCGTTCATGTTGGGGTAAGAAGAAAGCTTGAGGTAACACACCCTGCTGCCCTCCTTTCACATCACACTGTTGTTGAAAGCGGTCCTTTCTTCTACTGGCCTTAATCTTCCCCTGCAATATATTGGTTAAGGGCATAGATTTAGAAGGCATAAAGCCGGAATTCAAATCCTGGCTCTGCTACCTTAGTAGTTAAATCACTTCAGGCACAAATCACTCAATCTGTCAGTGCCTCCTTTTTCTTATCCATTAAATGCATCTAACAATAGTAGGAATGTTGTCAGGATTAATATATGTAATGGCTGGCTCCAAGTAAGTATTAGTGTGTTTGCCATTGTCATCCTCTTCATCATTATTGGCACTTAGAACCAGCTCATTTAAATATAATGATTCTGAGACTCTAAGAATAAGTGTTGGTCCACTTTAAAATTTCTTGTCTTTGAGAACCTTGGCTGTCCTGATTCCTCCTCTGGATCCCTGCTCCTTGAATTTCAATTTCATTGATCTGAACCAGCAGAGGAAAAAGGGTTTCTGCTCTTAATGGGGAATATTTTAATAAATATGCACTCTGTGTGTTTGTGTATATATTTAATTCACAGTATCATATTTAGATTGGGGTACAATGGCCTGTATTACAGAAGTTCTTTTGTAATAGCATAATTATGAATTTCATTCTTTTTCAATTAATCTCTTTAATCTTAATTAAAATAATTACTGGGACATTTTAGTTACACTAAATGTATTTCACTATTATAGCTACATGATTGTTTATATGTACTCCTGTGAACTGACTAGAAAATAAAACAACCGTATGTTTGTTTCCTTGGGAAAATATGTTTGCTAATTTGTGAGGCAATGGAAACTCATTAGCTGGCTCTCCTTCCTGACTGCAGCCACCAATCCATTATTAAGGACAAAAGAATGGAGCAGCAGTACAAATATGCATATTTGTATTTCTATACAATTTGAATTGGACATTCTACTTCTATCTACACAGTATTACTTCACTAAAGTAAATGTGTGTATCTATGTGTACTTATATATGCAAATAAATTGTTGCAGAAACTAATTCTGAGCAGAGAAATAAAAGAAATCCAATTATTAGTCACAGATACCCAGATACCAGATAACCTGTGTGCTCCTGCGAAACTAAAGTTATTTACTTTTCCAAAATATTAAATTGGCACTGGAAATCATGTTAAGTGCACACACATACATACATACATACGTATCCATCCATCCATCCATCTAGAGAAGACAATATATTGTGCAAAATTCTTTTATTAAGCCTTAATAAAGTTAAAAATTAGTAGTGTTTGTTTTTATGTCCTATTGGAAAAGCTTCATTGATATTGTCTTAGTAAGAATATTGTGAATTCATAAATTGTAAATATTTACTTTCTTATTGATGTAAAAGAAAGCAGTATCTTATAACATTATTCTTATAGGCTGGCATGTATGAAGCAGTTAACGAGGTTTACAAAGTACTTATTCCTATTCATGAAGCTAATCGGGATGCAAAGAAACTATCCACGATTCATGGTAAACTTCAAGAAGCATTCAGCAAAATTGTTCATCAGGTAAGGATTGCAATTTCTAGCTTCAGTATACACAGAGAAAACTGTCTAAAAGCATTATTCTTGCTTTGTATTGATGTCAAACTAGATCCTGTGAAATGACCATTTTAATCAGGTGACAAATGAATAGTGTCAAAATGGTAGTTCATGGCCAAAGCAAGATTCAGTAACAATGAATTTACCTAAAGTAGATTATGATCATAATAAACTTTCCACATAGCTTTTCTTTTTTTTTTACTTTTTTTGAATTATTACTATTTGCTAGATTTTTTTAAATTGTGGGTTATTTTCTGTTTCAAAATGTGGGTTACACTTATGAATCTGATTTTTAAATTGATTTCTATTCCTTTGCTGCCAAAAAAGTTTTTTTATTTAAGTTAATTTTTATTAAATGATCTGAAAGTTTAGTAGACTCCTAATATTTTTAATGATTTCAACTAAACTTCGGTTGTTTTTCATAGATGTTTTCATTCAACCATCCTTTGATATATTTCTAATATGAAATTAACATTTAGTGACAATAATGAATAAAATGGTTGTCTTATATTTATTCAATTATGATAGTATAATTTCAGTGCTTGTTCGTAGTCATGGAATCCACATATTATCACCAAAATTAACATCAAAATAAACTTGGTTTAAAAATGAAGTAAACTACCAACAGTTGATTTCCCTGAAACTAAATCCTTGGCTCCATTGAAATACTCTGAAATATCCTGTGGAGCCTCCTCCTCTCCACTTCTCTCGGGGCTGCCCGTGCTGTTATCTGCTCTCGCTATCCTCTGAGAAGGAGGTGGTGTATTGGTTGTCCACTTTTGTCTTCAGTACTGTTCCTACTTTATTGTCTGTTGGCTGGACCTCTTCTTTCTTGCCATTTACTAAGCTGTTCTAGATGAATTGATAGAATCTGAAAAACTTCAACATTCTTACAAGAGGGCTGCTATACTGTTAAGCCATAATTTTATTGTTGTCTACTAAAATATTGAAGTTGTAAAAGATTTATTAGGATCGATGATCTTAATGAGTGGGGTTTTTTATAATCAGTTGTACATATACTGTCGAAGGAACCTCATCTCATTTTCCAGAGCTGTAAATTGTAAAATATACATGTCAGGTCTGGAACATTTAGAGGCTAGTAGTTTCCAAGAAAATTTCAACCGTTTATATCAAAGGCATTTGAGCCAAATTGCACTTTCTGTTCCAGTTTACCCTGGATAGTTTGGTGAAGTGCAGCTCACTTTAGCTGGAGATCTAATTTAGACACGCAGATGGAACAGGCAGCTGACTCTCTCTCCCCAAAATCTGTACTTTCACTTATTAAAGTTTTTAAAAGGTGAAATTTTAACTGCTATGTTTTGAACAAGCAATTTATGAAATGATCACAGGTCTTAAGTAAAAGAATATAGTCTTTAAGACATCCTGGTGTCTTCTATTCGTGGAGAAGAATTTGTGGTATACACTGCCTTACACTACTGAACTTCCTTTGGCCTTTTTTTGTTCTTTTTAAACAGTTTTTTTTTATGACTTGCCCTTTTTTACTTTTTATTATACAGAGTACTGGCTGGGAGGTAGGTAATGTTTTAGTTAGTTAAAGACACTAATAGATTGATTTAATCAGATTTCTTATGCCAATGCTTTGCCCACATCTGCTAGCTGTGGGCATTCTGTTGCTGTCTGCTATCAACTGAATTCATTAACCAAAGAAATTTTGTTAAAATACTGTAAGTTATTTGAAGAAATTTATTATTAAGAGGTTGTAGGCAGTGCATGGAAATCCATATGTTACACTAATGAGATTCTTTGGTAAATGAGCCACTTTGTCATCACTTTAGTTTGTTTTTTTCTTTTGAAGCATTTTCTTTCATCAACATTTACGCACAGATTTCTTTTTTAACCATATTGTTTCACCTCATTTTACAGAGGTCGATTTATGTGTTATTGCTCAGAGGTGTAAATAGAAAATACTATATTTCATCTGATGGACGCCATCAATTGTAAGACACCATTATTTTATGCCTTTAAGAAAGGGAAAAAACCCCTGTGTATTAAACCACAACATCCCATCAGTTGAAAGATGAATGCCGACTGCTGAGATATTAAAATGTAGGGAAAGAACCCTGCATCTCAGAGTTGATGAAATCACATGTTAGCGTGATCTTGAGTCACTTCAGCTTGAGTGTAAGCACTGCTGAGGAAAGAAATCCGCTTGTTTCATTGAAATTTTGTTGGAGGGAGGGGTAAAGAGATTGAGAGAAGTTGAAATTTGCTTTGACCTCATATCTGAGAGTGTTTGATAGTCAGTGTTTAGTGAAGACTACACATGCCTCCTCTTCTGGAGTAGTTCGGCTCATGATTGTCACATCTAAATCAGCTCTTACCTGAAAAATGCCAGGAAGAATTGATTGCCATTCTTTTAAATCTTTCTGTAAAGTAAAGAATTCTATAAAATCTGCCCTAATCTATTTTGGTGAGGTAAAGCAAAGTATTAATAAATCAGGTTTACCTAAAGCTAGGTGTATTTGTAAATTGTCTGCTTTGCCTCTCACTTTTTAGTCAGATTTATGTTGATTAAACAGCTTAGACTTTCTCTGTTTGGTTTTCCATTGCAGTCCTTGTTTTCAGACCCAAATAAGAAACCTGAGCAATAAATGTTACTGGTGTGCTTTCTTCCATTTCTGGATTAGTTCCCACCTTTTGCTTTTCTTCAGATGAAGCCAGTCCTCTTACATCTGCCTTAATCCTGCAGAGTGAATGTGTGTGCTCTTCTCGATACCTGCGGTGGAATCCCTCCTCTCGGGGGCTCAGCTAAGGCACATGTAAAGGGACTTGCCAAGGTTATCTATGAGGGATAAGGGTCCTCATGAATTTCCTAACATGAAATGGAATTAGCTGAAAAGGAGGCGAACAAGAAGATAGATTGAAACCTCTGAGCAGTTTATCACTAGTCTGCTTGATGCTAAATCGACCCCTGAAAGGTATAATTTTCACTGGTTATGACATTAATAGCATTCTGTCATCATGTTTATTGCATGGTAAAAGTCACACAGACTTTATTTTCTTGTTTATATTCTTGTCACTGCCTTTCACTGGACCTTTAGCTGTGTAGTTTCTAAAATTGTTGCACGTTTGTTTTTTTTGCTTTTCCCTTGTAAAACTTGAATGGATGCTTGCATTTTAAAAATGTGTTTGCTACCATTTGCTGCTTATTTGTTTTGAAATTTCCCTAATTAAATGCTTTCTGTTTTCTCTTCTCTCTGCCCTGGTTGCTGACCCTACTCCCTACTTTTACTATTGTCTATTGTGGTAAGTTCCTACCTTGTGAATATTTTTCTTTTTGGGAAAAGAAAGTTTTTCTCTGGGAAAACTTCAGTAATTTCGTTTTTTCTAAAAGCAGTATTTGCTAGCTAATTTCCTAGCGTTCTCAGAGAACTCTCACTGGACTGAAATCCAGTAAGGATAATTTATTCATTGTAGAAAGACTCTTTGCATTGGTAACTCACTTCTTGACTTATAGGAAAAGCCTTCTGGGCTTATATGTTAGCAGGGTGTTTCATTTTTCATTGTGCTGCTTGATTTGGTATGAATTATTTGAGTTGGCAAAGCTTTTTAGGGATGTGTGTTTGGGTTTGTGTGTGTGTAAAAGATAACTCTAAAACTTGATACTTAGCAGTTTGGTCACATATTTACCATGCAAAAAAACATATCATGACCCCTCGTGAATCATGGTGGTGCTGTCAGCTCTGCCAGTCTCAGTCCCTGAATGGCTGCTCAGTGTTCACCTTTGCTTTCTCTTTTCCCAAGCCCACGTATTTTTCTTGAAATAATAGGAAATAAATTGCATCTTAATCGTTTCTTTCTTATGATTGCATTTTCAATTATTTTTAGAAAAAAGAAATGTCAAATTTCTGTATGGAAATTTTTATAACCTTCTCATAGTTTGTGTGTGTATATTTCATTTTTAAAAACATACATTTATCTATTTATCAAATAATGATCAATTTGTATTCAGAAGTAGATTAATTCATTAGATAATTAGTTAGACCATTGTAGGTATAAAACATCCATGAGTCTTTACCTCAGGAAGGTGAAGTTAGATATGAAGAAAGTTAAAGAAAACACAGTAAGGGAAAAGAATCCTATCTCTAAGAGGAGATACTTTCTGGTAGTCGTGACTCCTTGGAAATGGGTATAGACCCATGACTGAGCACCTGATGATGCCATACCCCTGACTCTGTTCTGCCTTTGTGCTACTTTTTTTGGGGGGGAAGATAAGCCCTGAGCTAACATCTGCCATCAATCCTCCTCTTTTTGCTGAGGAAGACTGGCCCTGAGCTAACATCTGCGCCCATCTTCCTCTATTTTATGTGTGGAATCCGTGCCACAGCATGACTTGATAAGCAGTGCATAGGTCTGTGCCTGGGATCCAAACCCATGAACCCTGGGCCACCAAAGCAGAGCACATGAACTTCACTGCTATGCCACTGGGCCACCCCTGCCTTTGTGCTGCTTTTGAGGAGAAAAAGAAAGATGTGGACAGCAAACATTTACTACATAGATGATATTAGGCATGATTTCTTTTTTCTGAACTGGGACATATAATGGTCAAAACTGAACTTCTGATAAGGAATGGAGTAGGATATATCTTAGAAGAATATCTTTGGTAGATAAACCAACAACGTGATTTTAATACTAAAGTATATAGGAAGGAGATGCATGCATGCCTGCAAAAGCAATGATAGTAGAGGACAGTGTTGTATTATAGAGGAAGACAAAACATAGGGAAGGAGGAACCTAGTAATTCTCAAGAGAATGACTCAAGGAAATTCTGAAAAATTCTCAAGGAAAACATCAGAGAAGTGGAAGATGATTCAGGGGTCATACTTATGTCCTAGTGATGTATACCAGTATATAGAGTATGGAGATATATAGCTTAATTAAGAACTTGGACTCAGGTGTCAAATATATTGGGATTTAACTCCCAGCTCCACCACAGTGGTTGATAGAGTGTGACCATGGGCAAGTTACTTTTCCTCATCTCTAAAATGAAGGGGAAAATAAAGGTACCTAGCTCATAGATGTGATAGGAATTGACATAATGTGTGTAAAGTGGATAGCCAGTGTCTAGCACATAGTAAGTACTCAAAAAATGTTGAAGGTTATTCTTTTTGTTGTTACTATATTATTATCATTATTATCATTACTGTTACTTGAAATCTTAATACAGTTTGTTAATAAAATCTAAGAGGTATTACGTTCCCAAGTTGAGATCTATGACTACATAAACTGATAAAAGTACATGTGTTCTTTAAGAGGAATAGACATAATAGATGGGAAGGGAATTACAGCTGTGTGAAATAGTGGTGTGCCTATATGGAGATCAGTTAGCTCAGAGGAAGCATAGTGGAGAACAGTTGGATGAGGATAAAGGAAGTTATCGAAGTGATGTCATTGTAGAGATTTTCAACTAGCTCAACAGAATGTCTCTTTCTAAATAAAGATAACAAAACTAGAACAGATTTAAGATATATTTGTCATAAGAGATTTCAGCCATTAGAGACGTGGTTAGATTTCCTTGTCTGAGACATAGTTTCATCACCCATAAGATTGTGGAATCAATAAGTAGGACTGCTAAAGAAGAAGAAGTTGAAGTGTGGGAATGATGGGAAATTCAAAAAGAGTTCATAACAGTAAAGGAAAGTAATGTTAGAAAAACGTAGGCTTGATTATAGGAGACTGGATTAAAAATTTTTTTTCAAAGGAAAAATAGGTATCATGTGGTCCAAAACTCTGAAGAAAAAATAAAGATGAAGTAATGCTTTTCCTGAAGATGAAGCTATGTGATTATGCTTTCCTGGACCTGGTAGAGTCAGTAGCTTGACAGTAGAGAACTCTCTAAGTTGAAAATAAATTTACTCAGACTCTTAACTTTCCTTCCTCTGCTGCTGCCTCTTCCACTCTAGTAATACACACACATTCATTTTCTATTCCAGCAACTCCCAGGTTACCTCTCTGATCTTATCTCCTCCATTCTCCCTCTTGCACACTCTGCTCTAGTCACACTGACCACCTTCCTGTTCTACGAACTCACTAGATGGGCTCTTGCCCCAGGACCTTTGCACTGGCTCTTTCTGCTTCCTGGAATGCACTTCCCCCAGAGATGCACCGGAATAACTTACACCTCCTTCACATCTTTGCTCAGATGTCACCTTCTTGATGAGACCTATCCTGACCACTCTGTCTCTTTTGTTCAGTGATTTATCACAAATGTCTAGAAGAGTTTACTAACACATAGTAGGCACTCAAATATGTGAATGGATGAATGAATAGTTTCCCTGACATACATTCTATTTCATGACTTCATATCTTCCTTTCTTTTTTGTTTTCCTCTTTCTCTCTCTCTTTGTTGGAATGTCTTTTCCTCCCCTCCACCTCCACTTGGCCATTCTTTGAATTGAAGAACCCTGTGCATGTGTCACCTCTTGTGACCTTGCTCCAACAGGATTAATCTTTTTCAGTATCGTTTTTTGATTATAGCATATAACCCTTTGTATTGTAATTATTAGAATACATTTTTTACTCTCTTGAGGAGCTGTCTTATTTATGTTTTGTTTTCCTATTACTGAGGATGAACAGTGGTTAACACATTATAAGCACTCAGTAATTTTTTTCCTTGAACTAAATGTTAATACGAGAAATTAAATAAAGAGTTTAAAATGGCTGCTCAGTAACTAGTTCAGTTTTCAGCTGCATTAATAAAATTCAAGCCCAGATCCAGAGAGGCAGTGAGCCCACTGACTCCTTCACTGATCAGATCACGTGTGAGCCAACTGACTCCTTCACTGATCAGATCACGTGAGCAGAGCTGTGTCTATTTCTGGGATACCGTACTTTAAAAGGTGGCCTTGAAGAAATCTGATAAAATGCAAACGGGATAGTAATTACTGCCATATGAAGACGATTGAGAACTGGGAAGTTTAGCTAAAGGCAACACATCTTAGTAGCTGTCTTCAAACATTTAAAAGGCCACAATATTGAAGATTTGGAATAGTGTTTCAAAGTGGAGACGTCTGAGAGGAGTACAGCCAGAATAACAATATTTTAATATTTGTGGTTTTAAAAGATATAT
This sequence comes from Equus quagga, assembly GCF_021613505.1. Taxonomy (NCBI): domain Eukaryota; kingdom Metazoa; phylum Chordata; class Mammalia; order Perissodactyla; family Equidae; genus Equus; species Equus quagga. The sequence goes on along the minus strand of NC_060284.1, from coordinate 1,936,540 downwards.
GTATATATGTGTATGACATTTTTGAAAAATAACCATCACAAATTATTAATTTTCCCAAATGCCTCTCTTATTTTCCATGCGGTGCCTTCATTCCTTGATTTTGTCAAAATTTGCTATTATTGTTCTATTGGCTTGTTTTAATCAGAATTTTGGTTGAATACTTTTAATCTAACTGGAAAGATTTCCTTTGCTATGGAGATCAGTTAATTTTTATGTCTGTTAAATTTTGAAATAAAATAGTGCCTACAAACATAGGTTCCTTACCTGCCACACAAGAGGGGCCAAATAAAAACTGAACGCCAGGTTTATGGCAAGGAAAGGTTTTTATTTTGAGTGATATCAGCCAGGAGGTGAGAGTGAGCCCTCAAATTTGTCTCCCTTCCTGTCTTGTCTCCCTGAAAGAGGGGAGGCAAGGGATTTTAAAGATTTGAGAGGAATGTGGCTGCTTGTAGATGGGGGTGGGGGATCAGTGGCCTTGCTGGTCCTAGCTTTTCCACCAGCCTGCTTTTGGCCTTGGGAGGCTGCATGTGCAGGGAGGAGGAGGAGCTGATAGGGAATCCAGGTGGGTGACCTTGTCTGTCTCCTTGGTGGATGGTGGATTCTGGAGCCGGTGAGCCAGGGAGGGAGCAGGGAAAGAGTGCTTTGGTTTTAACCCCATATGTGCTGGGAACTGATATCAGGGCCAGTGTCAAAATAACTTGTGAAAAGAATTTAAATTAGATACCTCAGGCTTCTTTATCTCCAAAGCCATTTTTCTTTAAAACTTTACTTCTTCTGGACAAAAATGTGGGGATATTTTTAGTCACTGTACTCTTCTTTTTTTTATTGTATTGTGAAACTGGCAAATTAAGGACCAGAGTTTCCCATTTTGCTTAATTATCTGTAACATTTGTGGCTTGTTTTACATACTCTTTTCCTTTTACTAAGCAGTCAGTGCAGGGAACGTAAGTCTAAGACAGACTGGGCTTACAGAGACTTCAGAGGCACTTAAGTACTTCTGTGTGTGGCTTTGTATTGAGGAGCCACCACAAAAGCTTTCTGATACATCTTTGTGTCGAAATTGTAAGGATTGCCTAGAAAGCTTCCAAATATTTTATCTTTTTTGAAGAAATTTGTTTTAAATGTGCTGTGTAAGAGTTAAGGTGACCTTATTGTACTTTTTAGTTGAAATGAATGTGTGGTTAATGTATGCAGTGGGTGGCTTGGGGGCTGTAGAATAACCAACTCGTCTCAATTTTGGTTTTATCTTTCATTCTTAAATTTCTTTCCATTTCTATCCCATTTTTAATTACTCTTCCACATATAAATATTTTTGTCAGCAGAGGGACATGGATTGTAATTTTTTTGCTTTAGTGCTTCTGGATGGTCTTGACATTTACTGATTGCTCTATGCCAGGTGCTATACTTGGCTCCTGACTTTTATGATTTTATTTAATATACATAAAAAGATTATATAAAAGCTAATGCTAACTAAAAATGTTAGCATTGTTTTTAAATTTAACTTTATTTAGTATGCTCTAATTTCAGAGCAATTAAGGCACAGTTCATGTTATACCAACCATCTTTTCTTGCAATAAGGAAAATAAGTTAATCTCAATTGTATGGACTTAAAACAGAGATCAATGTGAGGTAGTCACTTGGTACAAACCTTGAGAAACATATACCATATGTGATTTGTTCACTTGGTAAAAGCTTTCATTGCATAATGTTATATGGTAGAAATAATGAAAACAGATTATTTACTTTGTTTTTACCTTCATTTAAGAATTAATAAAATACTGTAATTTTTAATTAAAACTTTTTGTGTTATGTGGGGAATTTTATGCTATATGTATCTAAATGTAATGTGAAAAACAAAAAGACTTTGTGTTAAAGTTTCTTCATTTTCCTAAACCTAGGATGGTAAGCGGATGTTTGGCACCTATTTTCGTGTTGGTTTTTATGGAACCAAGTTCGGAGATTTGGATGAACAGGAATTTGTTTACAAGGAGCCTGCAATAACCAAACTTGCAGAGATATCTCACAGATTGGAGGTGAATGCCGTGCTGGTTCATAAAATATCTTCTTTAATTTGTATTCTCTATGATGAGTAGACTTTCACATCTAGATCTAATCATTTAATAAGCAGATCCTGCCAAATAAACTCCTCTTTTAGAGTATAAGGATTTTTGATAGGTGCAACAATACTCTTTTGAATCTTTCAAATTTTTTATAAAAGGCAACGGTAAAATAATATTATTAACTTTATATTTTTGAGGCTCTATTTTTACACGTATTTTAGAAACCCCTATACCCTTTGGAATTACTGTGGTTTATGGAGAGATGTGTAGTGTTATGCACATTTTATAGAAAAAGGCATAAGGAATTAAGTAGCAACTAATTATGAAACTAGAACTGGAACCCCCAAGCAGTTTCTGACCAAAGGACATTATCTCTTTGGCTTAGCTGATTCCCAGTCAGATGTCTTTAGAACTTAAAAGCCTGAAATCACACCTTAAAAATTAAAAACACTTCTTAAAATCTCATATCCTTTATTCTTATTCTTAATTCTTAATATCTCTTCATATTCTTAATTTTCACCATAAATGAATAGCTTTCATATTTATGAGGCTAACCAATCTTTTCTGCTATCATTATTCTTTCTAACATGTCTCTATTCTTGTCACTCAAAGTGTGGTCCATGGACCAGAAGCACTGGCATCACCTGGGAGATTGTTTGAAATGCAGAGTCTCAGGCCCCACCCCAGACCTGCTGAATCAAAATCTGCATTTTAACAAGATCCCCAGGTGATTGTCTTCACATTCAGAGTTTGAGAAGCAGTGCTCTAGGCTTGTTTTTATTCCCAGCTGATGTTAATTTCCTGAATGTTAATGTTCTTACTGGTGACTTCCCTGGGCTCAACTTCCATAAATTGGCTTAAACTGTGACTTTTTGTTTTTCAAGAGGCTAGTTAAGTCTTGGGATATATTAATTGAGACAGTATTTCCCAAACTTAATCATAAAAATTATCTTTGAAGGGAAGAGTGGGAGTTCTCCTTTGAAGATTCCAATTTAATTTTTCTTTTGAATAGCTCCATCCATTGACCGTGCTGCTACTCGGTGTCATATGGAAAAGTCACTACATTCTTGACACAGGGTTGCCTTTTCAAATTCTAAACCTATATAAAACTTCAAAAGGTCAATGCTTTTATTTGAAAATTCTGGAACATTATATTAAATCATTCATAAAAATGAATGCTTGTTTACTGACCCACGTCTGCAAGAAATTAGGCCACATCAATCTCAATAAAAGTAAGATCCTATACATCAGAGATCCTGAGTTTCTTTTGTCTCTGCTTTCTGTTCCCTTTTTGTTTTTCTTGAGGACCTCTCGTGGAATCCTGTAGTTTTTTTGGAGAAAATAGTTGTTATCTTCTATTTTGTGTTAAGTAAGTAGATGGGAATAATATCAAGTAATTATGGACTGATATCACACCAATTTGATAGGCTAAATATAATTTTTGTGAACCTAAACAATTTTGTTTTGTAATTATTGAAACGATTGTACAAGAACTTACTAAATGGCCTAATTTTGCTCAGGAGTCTCCCTCAGAGGCCTCCTCTGTTGTTGGGTAATACTGTTACTCTATGTAAAAGATTTCTTTGTTTTTAATTGTAGGGATTTTATGGAGAAAGATTTGGAGAGGATGTGGTTGAAGTAATCAAGGATTCTAATCCTGTAGACAAGTGTAAATTAGATCCTAACAAGGTATGGTTGATTAAACTGTAACAATGTATAGGCACATCTTTGACACTCTGTGATCTTGCTGGAGAAAAACTAAATGATGATGTAACAGTGAGAAAATGAAGGACTTTTCTCTTTCCCAGGCGTATATTCAAATCACCTACGTGGAACCATACTTTGACACATATGAGATGAAGGACAGAATCACATATTTTGACAAAAATTATAATCTTCGGCGTTTTATGTACTGTACCCCCTTCACTTTAGATGGGCGTGCCCATGGGGAACTTCATGAACAATTCAAGCGGAAGACCATTCTGACTACTTCTCATGCCTTTCCTTATATTAAAACAAGGGTCAATGTCACTCACAAAGAGGAGGTAAGTTCACAAATGGAGAAGCAGAATTAGTGAAACGAACAGATTGGAGCCATGTGAAAAGTTTGGATGTGGCATTACGTACCATCCCTCACATGGTAACATACTAGAATTGTACCCATTTTGAGTCATTAACTTCAGGCTTCTTTTCTAAGTCCTTAGTTTACCCTTAGCTTATGCTTTTAAAGGCTCATTTTCTATTTTTTCATCTAGGCATCCAAAGTTTGGAATTTTATTGTTAGGTAACAGTTTACAACTGGTCTCCACTTTTTTTCTTATTTTAATTGATTTATATAAAGCTCATTGAATAGTTTTCTGTGTGTACTGACTTAATAGATGTTATTTCACCCAGATCATTTTAACACCAATTGAAGTTGCTATTGAAGACATGCAGAAAAAGACACAGGAGTTGGCATTCGCAACACATCAGGATCCAGCAGATCCCAAAATGCTTCAAATGGTACTCCAGGGGTCTGTAGGCACAACAGTGAATCAGGTTAGTGCTTTTTGCTAGTGCTTTGTGTTTTAAGTTAGAAATGGAATTTGGGATGATTTCACTATTATATTTTACAAAGATCACAAAGCAAGAGCCAAATCAAGTGAAAAAGATAGGTATTAGAAGTGGTTGCAAAAAGCACTGAAAGTATAAATGAAGATAAACTGGAAAACGAAACGTTTTTAGTATAATCTCTGTTAATTTTCTGCCTATCTGTTCGTAAACGTTCTAATAAGAAGGAATTGATTCACTTAAAATAACCTTTCCTTTAAAAGCGTGTACTGGAAGAATGTGCTCTAAAAACGAGGGCTCATTTCCAGAGCTGCATGCATGCATGTGGACACCTGCTCTTGAGATACTCCCCAGTGTTGTCTTCTCAGATCTCCTGCACAGCAAGTTGTGAGGAGTAAACAAATAGTGTGGAATCCCTGTCAAAACTTTAATAAATATGTACCAAGATATTATTGTTGTTTTGTCATATGAAGATTAGAAGTCATCCCCATTACCTTCTTGTAGTTGATTGATTCAGGTTCTCTTGATGATGATTAGAGAATATCCCAAGGTAAGGGAAAATCCAGAAAGGCTTCAAAGTAAGATTTCATATAATATGTCTTATCTATTTTTTTTTCTTTTTTTTAAAGATTTTGTTTTTCCTTTTTTTCCTCCTCAAAGCCCCCCAGTACATAGTTGTGTATTTTTAGTTGTGGGTCCTTCTAGTTGTGGCATGTGGGATGCTGCCTCAGCATGGCTTGATGAGCAGTGCCATGTCTGCGCCCAGGATTTGAACCAGCGAAACCCCGGGCTGCCGAAGTGGAGCACATGAACTGAACCACTTGGCCACGGGGCTGGCCCCTATTTTTTAGGTTAGAGGAATGAAGCCAAACAATGTCCTATCAAAACTGAAGTAAACACTGTAAGACCTTTACCCACTGAAAACATACATGATTTAGAGGTTTTACCTCTGAGTGATAAAACTTACAAAAGGTCTTCTTTAGCTTACAGTGTTAGGAAGACATTTGTAATACTAAGGGAAGCTGTTTTAGGAAATAAGTCTAATAATCAGTGGATTGACAGTTGATTGTCAGTAGCTGACAACTCTTACATCCAGGCTAAATTAAAGAACTCAAGGCAGAATGCATTAATGAATACAGTAGTCAGTCCTGGAGCTCCTGCTCCTCTTCTTTGAAAAATGAATTAAGAAGTTAATTGCAGGGGCTGGCCCCGTGGCCGAGTGGTTAAGTTCGCACCCTCTGCTGCATGTGGCCCAGTGTTTCGTTGGTTCGAATCCTGAGCGCAGACATGGCACTGCTCATCAAACCACGCTGAGGCAGCGTCCCACATACCACAACTAGAAGGACCCACAACAAAGAATATACAACTATGTATTGGGGGGCTTTGGGGAGAAAAAGGAAAAAAATAAAATCTTTAAAAAACAAAAAGAAGTTAATTGCAGTAGGCAGGAATATTGATTTGGCATTAGGGAAGAGTAAAGGCATATTGCCAGAATCTCTCTGAAGAGCTTTAATATAGATGTAGACATATATGCATTAAACTTAAATGCAGCCATCTCAGTGCCAAGAAAGATCACGTGGGGAAATTCTCTCTCTGATTTTAAAGAAGACAAAAACAGACTTCTTGTTTGATCTTCTTATTTTACAGGGGCCTTTGGAAGTTGCCCAGGTTTTCTTGTCTGAAATACCCAGTGACCCAAAACTCTTCAGACATCATAATAAACTGCGACTCTGCTTCAAAGATTTTACTAAAAGGTATTCCAGGCTTCCACATAAAGATCTCCAGATTGAGGATGTCCAGTACCACAATGTGACATAAGGGTCTTAAGCAACTGTTGAAAAGAGAAAATACAGGAAAGTGGTCCAGGATAAGAAATAGTCTGTGTATAGCTTATTATTCCTTAATAGTATATACATATGCCCCCCAATACTTTATAATGCCATATTTATAATTTTAAAAATTGAAAAGCCAAGAATCAGAAATTTGTTTTAACTTGGAATTATTGTTAGACTACTTAACTTGAACACTCTTATTTATTGTGAACCCTCTATGTGAGAGTTTCTGCTTCCCTCCCCTCAGGAAACATACAGTCAACAACTTGGAAGCAAAAAATTTGTGTTCAAATCTTGTCCTTATTGTTATGTGTCCTTTTCTGGGTCACTTAATCTCTGTGAGCCTCAGTTTTCTAATCTATAAAGTAAGGATAATAATCTCTACCTCTCACAGGGAGGTGGTGCAAATCGGGTGAAATAATATATGAGTGTGTCAGGAATCCCCAAGACCACCCCCAGTTTTGAGGATTTGGTAGAGTGCCCAGGAGTGAGCACAGAGTTATAGTCATGGCTGGGACTGATTACAGTGAGAGAGCAAAGTGAAATCCGCAGAGGGAGAAGCTGCAGGGTGAGCTGGAGGAAACCAGGTGTAGGCCAAAGGGTCCTCGCCCCAGGGAGTCGCCCAGGAGGTGCTGATTCCTCCGGCAGGGAGTGGTGACAGCACTTGTGAAATGTCATCTTTCAAGGGAGCTCACAGAGACTGAGTGCCAAGATTTTTACTGGGCGCTAGTCCTGTAGACAGCTCCCTGACCCGTACCGGAATTCCAGACTCCCAGAAGGAAAGCAGGTATTCAGATAAACCATAATATTTGCATGAGTCGTTTAGGCAGAGGGAACCACTCTTACCTTCTGGTAATGGTGGGAATCCTCCCAAAATCCAGATTCCCAGACACTAACCAAGGGCCAACCTTGCAAGCAGGCCATCTAAGGATAGCAGTCTAGGGCCTGCTGTTAACTCTTGTCTGCACAAATAATACTTGGCACGAAATAAATGTGTTCAGTAAATATTAAATTTTGAAACAATAGGGAAAAATAGTCACTTATCAACGTGTTATCAATTCCTGCTTTACTAACACCATGAGCACAAAAGAGAGAATGATTAGTTTTACTTAGTGATGTCAGGGAATATTTCACACAAGAGTTGACATTTGATATAGACTTTAAAGGATGAATTTGGTTTTTCAGACAGAAAAGAGGGGAAAGGATATACTAAATAGGAAAAAAAAAAACCAGCATGAGCAAAGTTCAGAATCTGTCATAAGAAAGGTGAACGAATAGTTTTGTGAAACTGGAACCATGGAGTCTATGAAGACAAGTGGTCAAAGAAAATACAGTGAAAGTGGACTGGGATTAGGTTGAAGGGCCTGTGTCCAGGAAGTAATGACTTGATTGTCACCTAGCAAAGCAGCATCAGAACCATAGTCAGAACCCAATCTTGACGCCCTGTTGTGGAGGAAAATGAATGTGAAATCATTCATTGGATGGATTTACTAGGGGTAGAAATAATTTTAAAATCTGTTTTGTCATCGGAAAAGTATGAGGAATGCCAGTTTGTTCAAGTATTTTGAGATGGTATTTCCCTTATTCTTGTTGCAAGAACTATCATGAATTGCTATCAGTTTCTTCTGCTTGAACATGGTAAATATCTAAAGGAAAAAAACTTGAAAAATCTTCATTGGAAGTCTGAGATTTTATAATCTGATTATTGGGGTAGACAGCCTAAGAGGTTTAGTTTAAGAAACAATAGGAAACATAGCTCCTACTGTATGGAGCAGATGAACTGTGGCAATAAAAGAGAAAAACTTGCTTTAAAGTTGTAGAATTGACTGTTTTTTAGCATTAATTTTATTATTTGGGAGGTTTCAAATAATAACCAAAAAAACCCTGCTACCTTTGTGAGCAGACGATCTTGGAACAATACATATTTCTTTAGATCATAGACATTTAGTAATAGACCATCATATACTACTTTTGTTGCTACTGTTTTGTAATTTTTACTATGACTACAGTTCTAAACAAATGTCTCCCCTCTATGGCTATTTACTGTAAGGTAATGAATTCCTCTGCAGGTCTGCTTAAGTGTTACTGTCTGTAGAGAAGGTTTTCTCCTTTTAAATTACAAAAAGGCATAAAACAAAACAACCTGCATAATATAAACGTTTCAGAGAAAGTCATAGCCAATACTACCTTTTTTACTTTTATGTTGCCTTTCATTTTTTATGCCAGTATGCGTATATATTTTATCATAGTTCAGTTATAATATACATATAATCTTAAATTCTTATTTTGCTATTAAAGTTAAAACTATTATTCCAATGGTTATATTATTTCATCAGATGTTTGAATTTAAGTGTGGTGTAAGTTAACCACAGTGGATTTTTTTCTTTTGTTGAATTAAAATTTTAAGTATAAGATGATTGAGCCAAAGTACATGAGCATTTTTATTGGCTCTTAATATGTAAAGTGTACTAGTCTTTATTCACCTTGCTTTGAGTAATATCATTTTAATAGGGTGTCTGGTTAGTCAGTTTAAATGGTACTTCAGTTTGCATTCTTTTATTCCTAAAAACAATAAACACTTTTCAATGTGTTTACTTTTTATATTTTTGGGTTTATCTTTTAAAATTTGTTTTCCTTAAATCTTGACTATATTTGAAATAATATTTATAACATTTGCTCTTAAGGAATAGGGAGAAAAAAGTCATGTACCTACCACCCAGCTTAAAAAATAGAGCATTGTCGTTGCTTTGAGATCCTCTCCTCCTCCTATGCCTTTCTCTGATACCATCTCCCCCTCCTTTCCTTCAGAGGTAACCACTATCATGAATTTCATATTTCTCATTTCTTTTATTGTCTTTGTAGTTTTATCATATATGAATGTATCCCTTAATAATACACTATTTAGTTTTGCATGTTCTTTTTTAACTTCAAGTGGACTGTGTGTGTGTGTGTGTGTTCTTCTGTGACTTGCTATTTTCAGTGTTTGTGAGATAGATCTATAATGTTGCTTTATTTTTGTATATTCCATGGTATGAATGTACCATGATTTATTCATTTTTCTGTTGATGGATATTTTGGTTATTTGTCCAGGTGTTTTTTTTCAGTTACAAAGAGTAGTATTCAGATATTCCTCTACCTATTTCTGGAGGTCAAAGTGATTTTCTAGGGGTTGTATACCTTAGAGTAGTTTTGTTGATTCATCAGTTCAACTTCAACCAGATAATGCCACATTTTTTCCAAAGGGTGTAAGCCAATTTACATTCTCACCAGTAGTGTTTGAGAGTGTTTCTACTGCTATGTAACTTCACCAATATTTGATAATGTCTAATGGTTTGGCTTTTACCGATCTGGTGGGTGTGAAATGATACGTTATTGTGGATTAAATTGGCATTTCCCTAATTACTAAAGCAGTTGAATGTCTCGTCATGTGGTTGTTAGCCATTTCTCTTTCCTCTTTGTAAAGTTACATGTTCAAGTCATTTGCCATTTTCCTATTGATTCTCTCTTTCTGATTTCTAAGAGTATTTACATATTCTAAATATATGATACTTTATAATTTGTAGGTATCACAGATATCTTCTCTGAATTTTGGGCTTAACACTTTTTTCTTTTTCTTTTTTCTTTTCTTCTTCTTTTTTTTTTTTTTTTTGCTGAGGAAGATTCACCCCAAGCTAACATCTGTGCCAGTCTTCCTCTATTTTGTATGTAGGTTGCCACCACAGCATGGCTGACAGGTGGCGTAGGTCAGCACCTGGGATCCAAACCCGCAGACCGAGGCTGCCGAAACGGAGCACGCCGAACTTAACCACTATGCCATGGGGCCAGCCCCAGCACTTTTTTTTAATAAACAAAAGTTTTAAATTTCATGTAGTTATATGATTCAGTATTTTCCTTTATGATTATTGCTTTTTGTGTCTTGTTTAAGAAATAATTTTTTACCTAAGGTCATACTAGTATTCTATATTGACTACTGAAAGTCAATATAATGATATCTGTAAAATTCAATATAGATTAAACAAAGGGGAGGAAGGCAAAAAAAAGCTGTATTACTTTTTTAAAAAATCCACTTGCAATTGGTTTTTTTGTGTGGTTCAACTAGGGATCATTTTGTTTTTTGTTCGTACTGATGATTCGTCATTATCGCAGTACTGTTTGTTGAATATGGTGTGAGACACAGGTCAGATCCCTTTTCCCGTTTGGATATCCAGTTGACCCAGCACCACTTACTTCAGAGATTGTCCTTTCTCCTCTGTTTTGCAGTGTCATCACTATTAAAAAGTCAAGTGCTAGGTCTGGCCCGGTGGCACAGTGGTTAAGTGCTCACGCTCCGCTTCGGCGGCCCAGGGTTCACTGGTTTGAATCCCGGGTGCAGACAAGGCACTGCTTGGCAAGCCATGCTGTGGTGGGCGTTCCACATATAAAGGAGAGGAAGATGGGCATGGATGTTAGCTCAGGGCTAATCTTCCTCAAAGAAAAGAAATCAAGTGCTCATGTTTGTGTGCATCTGTTTGGGGGATCTTTATTTTCTTTCATTGGTCTACTTCTCGCTCCTTGAGCCAATATCATGTTGTCTTAATTATTGCAGCTTTATAATAAACCTTGATGTCTGATAGAGCAATTCGTCTCACCTCTTATTCAAGGACTATTTTTGGCCCTTTTCCTTTTGACTAAATTTTAAATTTTAGAATAAACCTGTCATTCCCTCCACTGCCACTCCCCAAAATAATAACTGAATCTGAATCTATAGATCAGTTGGAAGAGAAGTGACTTCTTTATAACTTGACTCTTTCAGTTCATGAATTTGATATATTTCTCCATTTACTTAGATTGTTTAAATGTTTTCTTTAATATTATTGTAATTTTCTATACAGGCTATATATATCATTTGATTTGTTTTCCTCGGTATTTAATACTTTTATGCTTTAATTAGTGGTATCTTTTAAATTATAGTTTCTATTTGCTGGCATACAGAAATGTAGTTAAATTTTATGTGTTTTACATGAGTATACTGCCAAACTCACTTATTAATTCTAATCATTTATCTGTAGAATCTTTGTCTTACAGTACTACCTCCAGTAGTGTGTTGAATAGCAATAGTGATAGAAGGCATGATTTTCTTGTTTCTGATCTAAAAGGAAATATTTTCACCATTGAGTTTAATGTTTTCGTTGGGTTCTTTGAAGATTTTTTTTTATTGCAGTAACATGGGTTTATCACATTATATATAAATTTCAGGTGTACATCATTGTATTTCGACTTCTGTATAGATTACGTCATGTTCGCCACCCAAAGACTGATTATAATCCATCACCACACACCTGAGCCTAATTATCCCTTTTGTCCTCCTCCCTCCCACCTTCCCCTCTGGTAAACACCAATCCAATCTCTGTTTCTGTGTGTTTGTTTGTCGTTGTTTTTGTCTTCTACTTATAAGTAAGATCATACGGTATTTGACTTTCTCCCTCTGACTTATTTCACTTAGCATAATACCCTCAAGGTCCATCCATGTTGTCACAAATGGCCGGGTTTCATCATTTCTTATAGCTGAGTAGTATTCCATTGAAGATATACCACATCTTCTTTATTCATTTGTCCCTTGATGGGCACCTAGGTTGCTTCCAAGTCTTGGCTATTGTGAATAATGCTGCAGTGAACATAGGGGTGCATGTATCTTTATGCATTCGTGTTTTCATGTTCTTTGGAAAAATACCCAGCAGTGGACTAGCTAGATCGTATAGTAGTTCCATTCTTAATTTTTTGAGGAATCTCCATACTGTTTTCCATAGTGGCTGCACCAGTTTGCACTGCCACCAGCAGTGTATGAAGGTTCCCTTCTCCCCACATCCTCTCCAACGCTTACTGTTTCCTGTCTTGTTAATTATAGCCATTCTGATGGGAGTGAGGTGATATCTCATTGTAGTTTTGGTTTGCATTTCCCTGATAATTAGTGATATGGAACATCTTTTCATGTGCCTGTTGGCCATCTTTGTATGTTCTTTGGAGAAATGTCTATTCAGATCATTTGCCCATTTTTTAATTGGGTTGTTAGTTTTTTTGTTGTTGAGATGTATGAGTTCTTTGTATATTTTGGATATTAACCCCTTATCAGATATATGGTTTGCAAATATCTTCTCCCAATTGTTAGGTTGTCTTTTTGCCTTGTTGATGGTTTCCTTTGCTGTGCATAAGATTCTTAGTTTGATGTAGTCCCATTTGTTTATTTTTTCTTGTTTGCCTGGTCGGACATGGTACTTGAAAATATGCTGCCAAGACCAATGTCGAAGAGCGTACTGCCTCTGTTTTCTTCTAGAAGTTTCATGGTTTCACGTCTTACATTCAAGTCTTTAATCCTTTGGGTTGAATAGGTTCCCCACCTATTTGTAGTTGTGTTGAGTTTTTTCATGACAAATTTAAAAATTTTTTCAAATGATGTGTGTGTCTTTGTGTGTGTGTATAACATAGTGGTAGAACAATTTCCTCTTACTTTGTTTGGCAGTTTTGGGGCTGTTTTCATGGGTGAGATTGAATTATAATTTTTTCTTGTAGTCTTTATTAGGTTTTGGTAATCCAGCCTTGGAAAATGAGTTGGAAACTCTTCTCAGGAATGGTTCTTTTTTTCCCCTTATACTCTGGAATCATTTTTTATATACTCTGGAACAATCATGTTACATTGGGATTATCTGTCCTTAGAATGTTTAGAATTTTCATGTTGTTGTTTTCTTTGTGGATAGATTTTCGATTTGATTGTTTTGATTGATTTGATGGTTTTAGGATTATTCATATTTGTTTTAGTAAATTATATTAGTCCAGAAAAGTGTAATTTCAGATTTATTTGCATTAAATTATAAATAATATCCTCTGTACCTTTATAAACTTCTGCTGTATTCAACTTTGTCCCATTTTTAATTTCTAGTAGGAAATATTTGGCCTTCTCTCGCTTAATCTTGCCAGAGCCTAGTTTATTTTTTTAGTTTTTTCAAAGAACCAACTTTTTCTTTTCTTTTTTCTCTCTCTCTCTTTTTTTTTTTCGGTGAGGAGGATTTGGCCCTGAACGCAAATCCATGTCAATCTTCGTCTATTTTGTATGTAGAATGCCTCTACAGCATGGCTTGATGAGCAGTGTGTAGGTCTGCACCAGGGATCCGAACCTGCAAACCCCAGGCCACCGAAGCAGAGTGCATGAACTTAACCACTATGCCACTGGGCTGGCCCCCTTAAAGAACCAACTTTTGCTTTTTTTGTTCGTTTGTTTTTGAGGAAGATTAGCCATGAGCTAACATCTGCTGCCAATCCTCCTCTTTTTGCTGTGGAAGATTGGCCCTGAACTAACATCTGTGCCCTTCTTACTCTGCTTTTTATGTGGTATGCCTGCCACAGCATGGCTTGACAAGTGGTGCTAGGTCTGCACCTGGGATCCACACCAGTGAACTTTGGGCCACCGAAGCAGAACACACAAACTTAACTGCTCTGCCACCAGGCGGGCCCTCAACTTCTGCATTTTTGATACGGAGCTATCATACTTTTAAATTTTTTCTGCCTTATACTTTGAGTTTATTCTGGTCTTTTTAAGTTGCTTTGCTCTCAGTTTTAGCCTTCTTTTCTAATATAAGCATTTAAGATTGTATATTTTCCTCTGGGCCTCGCTTTAACTGCATTTCGTGAGAATTGATGTGTATACATTGTTTTTTTAACATCCTTCATTTATCTATATTTACCATCTATTCAGTTAAGAAACATTCATTTGAATACAGACAAACTACTATGCCTGATGCCATTGTTGCTACATAAATGATTATGGTTCCATTCCTTAAAGATCTTTTTAGTCTAGTGGTGATATGTGAAAAAATGGCTTCAGATTTGACATTAAAATAGATGTAATTTTTAATTAAATGAAAACTGGAAGTGAATGTTAGATTTTTTTTTTTTTTTAAAGACACATTTATTGAGCGTCGTGATCAGACTATTACATTTAGCAATCAACAGCATGGGTGCAAAAAAAAAAAAATCTACATTAAAACCCTTTGTTGGAATGCTTCACACTTTCCACAGAACAGAAACTAAAATAACATGTTATACAATTAGTCACAAATACAGTCCTGGAGTTTTTTGCCCATACACATGAGTATTGTCTAAAACATGTCTTCTTTGTAGCAGCTAGGCCCTACCACCACTGTGCTTGGCTGAGTTCACAAATCTGTTGTAACCTGTATCTTCCCTTCACTTCTCTGGCTCTCCTCTCCTGCTAAGCTTTGTTTCCTGGCAGTAATTAAAACCTTCTGCCACTGCCATAGCTACTGCTGCTGCTGGAACCGCCATAGCCACCTTGGTTTCGTGGTCTGGCAAAGTATTGGCCTCCACCACCATAGGGGCCAGAGCATCTGCCTCCAAAATTTCTTCCTTTCATGGGTCCAAAATTTGAAGATTGATTGTTGTAATTTCCAAAATCATTATAGCTTCCTCCACCTCCAAAATTGCTTCCATCATTACCAGATCCATTATAGCCATCCCCACTGCCACCATATCCACCACCTGCCACGGCTGCCACCGAAGCTAACTCAACCACTGAGTTTCCTCCACAACCAAAGTTGTCATTCCCACCAAAACCACCTCCACGACCACCACCAAAATTTCCAGAACCACTTCGACCTCTTTGGCTGGATGAAGCACTAGCCATCTCTTGCTTAGATAGGGCTTTCCTTACTTCACAGTTGTGGCCATTCACAGTATGGTATTTCTGAATAACAGACTTGTCTACGGAGTCATGGTCATCAAAAGTTAGAAAAGCAAATCCTCTCTTCTTGCCACTGCCTCTGTCAGTCATGATTTCAATCACTTCAATTTTCCCATACTGTTCAAAATAATCTCTTAGGTGATGTTCTTCAGTGTCTTCTTTAATGCCACCAACAAAAAGCTTTTTCACAGTTAAGTGGGCACCAAGTCTTTGAGAATCTTCTCTTAAGACGGCCCTCTTTGGTTCCACAACTCTTCCATCCACCTTGTGTGGCCTTGCATTCATAGCTGCATCCACCTCCTCCACAGTGGCGTACGTGACAAAGCCAAAGCCTCTGGAGCACTTGGTGTTTGGATCTCTCATTACCACACAGTCCGTGAGCATTCTCCGTTGCTCAAAATGGCTCCTGAGACTCATCAGTTGTTTCAAAACTCAAACCTCTGATGAAGAGCTTCCGCAGCTGTTCGGGCTCTTTGGGAGACTCTGACTTAGACATGACTGCAGTGGGAGGGGAGACTAACAGTGCTTACTCGGCAGCATCCACGGGCAGAAAGCGAAAACTGGAAGTGAATGTTAGATTTTAAAGGAACTCAATTGATCATCTGTTTTCTGCCTTAAACGTAATTACAAGAGAGGATATTTAACATTCAACTGAAAAACTGAATGTCCTCATCATGGTGAATATCTATACAGTAGTCCCCTGTTATCCACAGTTTCAGTTACTCGTGGTCACCTGTGGTCCAAAAATATTAAATGGAAAATTCCAGACATAAAATTGTAGATTTTAGATTGGGCACCCTTCTGAGTAGTGCAGTGAAGTCCACTCCATCCCCCCCGGGACGTGAACCATCCCTTCGTCCAGCAGATCCATGCTATAGACGCTACCCTGTGAGTCACTTAGTAGATGTCTAGGTCATCAGATCAGCTGTTGCAGAACCACGGTGCTTGTGTTTAAGGAATCCTTATTTTGCTTAATAATGCCCCCAAAGCACAAGAGTTGTGATGCTGGCAATTCGGATATGCCAAAGAGAAGCCATTAAGTGCTTCCTTTAAGTGAAAAGGTGCAAGTTCTCAACTTAATCAGGAAAGAAAAAGAATCCTATGCTGAGGTTGCTAAGATCTACCGATAAGAATGAATCTTCTACCCGTGAAATTGTGAAGAAGGAAAAAGAAATTCATGCTAGTTTTGCTGTCACACCTCAGACTGCAAAAGTTATGGCCACATTGCAGGATAAGTGCTTAGTTAAGATGGAAAGGGCATTAAATTTGTGGGTGGAAGACATGAACAGAAAACATGTTCTGATTGATGGCAACATATTGTGCCAGAAAGCATAGAGCCTATGTGAAGACCTCAGCAAGGGATCCGCTGAAATGAGCGACACCAAGCCATTTACTGCAAGTGAGGGATGGTTACACAGGTTCAGGAATAGATGTGGACTGAAAGAGACCACATTCACATAACTTTTAATAGAGTATATTGTTATAATTGTTCTATTATTATTAATCTCTTACTGTGCCTCATTTATAAATTTAACTTTATCATGTGTATATATGTATAGGAAAAAAACAGTACATGCAGGGTCAGCACTATCCAAGGTTTCAGGCATCCACTGGGGGTCTTGGAACATATCCCCTGTAGATAGGGGGGACTTTTCTATAGCACTATGCCAGAAGAAATCTTTTGATAACACATTGTTTTTCCTAGGTGTGAGGATGCCTTAAGAAAAAATAAGAGCTTAATTGGGCCAGATCAAAAGGAGTATCAAAGGGAACTGGAGAGAAACTATCATCGCCTTAAAGAGGCCCTGCAGCCTCTGATAAACAGAAAGATCCCTCAGTTATACAAGGCAGTATTACCTGTCACCTGTCACAGGTATGCTTGTTTTCTGTTATTTTTGATATCTTCAGAAAAATGAAATCTACTTGAATTACTTGTTTTAATAGTGAATTAGTACAACTTTTATCACATGGTTTCAGATATTGTGTCTCCTGAAACCCAGCAAGTTCAAGCAGTATACAGTCATGTGTTGCTTAACGACAGGAATGGGCTCTGAGAAATGCATCATTAGGCGATTTCCTTTTTGTGCGAACATCATAGAGTGAACTTACACAAACCCAGATAGTATAACCTACTACACAGCTAGGCTGTATGGTACTAATCTTATGGGACCCCTGTCATATATTCGGTCCATTCTTGACCAAAATGTCATTATGTGGCACATGACTCTAAGCCTTTCACCATCAATACGTGAGTCAGCCTACAAGATAAAAGGCACTTCTTTCTGTAATTCTAGAATAAAATGTGTTAAGTACTCACACTCATCAGGACACCACACCTGATAAGTCTGACCTCCTAAAACTCCTTTTAAAGGCCTGTCACACTTTCTGGTATTTTTGTGGGAGAATTCACTAAAATGTATCAGGAGCTAGGTCTTCATTTCCCTCAGCCCTGACAGTAAACAGTGTACAGTATGGTCTTCTAGATTTGTATTAAAACAGGAAATCCCATTGAGTATCAAGAAGCCTTCAGGATTTTTCTCCACTTTCTAAGTGTGACAAAATTAGAATGGAAATAACTTTGAATTTGCTACAACTGATCCTAGTTCTACTTGAGCAGGTAATTTAATCTAATTTTTAGATTTCTCCTCTGTAAAATTAAATGATACTTATCCTGAAGAGGTTGTTGTGGAAAATTAAATGACATATAAAGTTCCAAGGACAGTGCTTAACATTTTACTTTTTAGCACCTGAATTCTGGACAGTGGGCATGACAACTGCTAAAAGTAAGCTGCCTGTTTTGCATTTTGAAATGCAAACATATGTACATCTATTGAATTATTGTGGCACTGATATTTTACCACACTTTGCTTTGAATTGATCACAGTAAAGCTATTAAGTTGTACTTACCTGATGAATTAATATTTGGAAGGCCTTTGAAGTTTCTTTTATGAAAACAGAAGGTGGACGCATGGTATAATATACTAAAAAAGAAAGTTAAACTGGCCATTTGACCATCTGGAAGTGAGTCCTGTTTTCAGTGACCTAATGCTTTTGTACTTCTAGATCTCACTCACACATTTATTCAGTGTCTACTCAGGGCCTGCTGTATGTCATGTCCGCTACAGGGGCATGTAGATCATGTACAGGAACTGAGGGAGACCAGGGGGCCTCTTTTAGATCCTCTCTCTGGCAAAATATATTTTGCTTCCACCATCCTATATTTATGTGAGACACCCTAGGTGGTCTCCTCTTAAAGTTCCCAGGGGGAAGCAACACTGGCCCCCTCCACTTTTGGCTTGCCTTCTTGCTGCCTCTAACCCCCTCCACCAGTGTCATACCTATTGGTCAAAGGTCCAGGGAGAGGGGGCTGGATCCCTGAGGTGTAAGACTGTCTCCTAATCCTATTCTCACTTCCTTTATCTCCCAGCTCCTTCCAGTGGAAAGACTGTAGTCTCCCATCTGAAGGAAACTTTCCTTTAACCCATCATCCTGAGTTCTGCCTTTCTCTATTATCTACATTATGGTCAGTCCTCCAAGCTTTAGTTCTTAGTATTTGAAGGCAGTTTTTTGGAATTTAGAAAACTTTTCTTGATGAACAGTCTAGCTTTCAAGACTGCTCTTTTTCCTGGAACCAAAAACCAAGCTTTGAGACTCAGAATTGAACAGGATCTCTTTGTACCTGTCCTTTCCTTCCTAGAGATTGTAAACGTCAGGGCTTCACCCTCATGCTCATGAGAGTACAGTGGAGTTTTCCGGAGACTCCGTGCGATGTGTTAGCGTAAAAGATTGAATGCAGAAGCAGACAGGAGAATCTAGGCTTTCTCTTAAACCAGACATTAAATATTTAAGAGTGCCACTCTTCTAAAATCCCTACAGGTTATTTTTAAGAAACACTGTGATTTATAACAACACATGAGTTTTGTAAAATAATAAGTTAAAATTTTTAGTGTTAATTTCTAATATTAAATATCAACAGAGAACCCATGTAAATGAAAGCTTCCTGCGGTCCTCAATTTTTAAGAGTGTAAAAAGGACCTAAAGCCCAGAAGTTTGAGAACCACTGATTTAAGACATAGAATTTAATATCTTAGTAAAGAAATACATGCCTTTTGCCTTTTAATGACCCCAAATCTTTTCCTGAAATCTGTCATTATTCCTTAGTTCCTGTTTTATCACAATATCAAATATACCTATTGGACAAATGAATAAATGTGCAATGGACTTGGCAAAGTGCTTACTGTAATATATTTTTAATCTGTAGAGAAGTCTGCAAGCCAGAATATATAGCGCAGTGTGTGTAAGATGAGCATGTAACTTGAAAGTTAATAAAAACTTTGGTGGTAAAGAAGTTTTAAAGTTACGTTTTTGGTGGCAAAACTTTGAGATAACTGTGGCAGAAAAAAAGTACTTAAAACATACTTTAAAGGAGTATGTGAAAATTGTTTACTTGATAACTATATTCTTTCATTTTCTCCCCAGAGATTCCTTCAGTCGAATGAGCCTGCGCAAAATGGATCTCTAAAATAAACACATTTGTTTTATTCATTTGAAAAGAGCCATTGAGCGTGAAAGGAAGTTAAGATCTGTCGAAAAATAGGACTTGGGACTTAATTCTGGAAATTATAGCATTAATTTACTCATTGAAGAATGCAGTGGCCAAACAGTATCAAATGTAGATTGTTGAAGTTTGAGAATCATGGCTATGGTTTTAATGTTCTGGTAATATGCTGTTCTTTATTTTTTAAGACAATTCAATGACTCAAAGGTACACTATACATTTACCATTATTTATACCATGGCTAATGTTAAATTTATTTACTTTAAGTTTGTATTTTTTAATTTATATTACCGTTTATAGATTCATCCTGGAACCATTTTAAATGTAGTAATGCTTATTTTAAAGGTACTATTAAATATGTGAACGTTTACACTAATTTTACTGAGACTTCAAAAATTTTTCTTTATTGACAAAGGCAGAGAATAAGTTAGAGTTGATTCAAGAGCTAGTTCCAAAACTAGCAAAATGAAGATCAAAATTGACAGTTACTTTATGGGCCCAAAGAAGAGCCCACATTAAATAAATGAATAAATTAAATGGGTGAGATATACTGATAACTGGTTTGTGAAGTCTTAACACTGGTTTCTAAGCTATTTTCCATTTAGACATCCAAAAAAGGGATTTAGAATAAATTGCAGAAATAACTTTACCTGATAAAGCTTTTGTCTATAAATAATGATTAAATACTGAGATAGCTAACCAGTGACAATAGCTTCATCTTTGACTCCCAACCTTAGTATACTAATGATAGTATGAACTTCAAGACTCAAAGGGACTGAAATGAATGATTCCTGTGTTTCAAATTAAACAAGCTAGTCATGTTATCAGTTTTTTAGGGATCTAAACTGGTAAGTTAGAAACCTGCTTTAAAACGATCTTCTATCACCATAAAACAGACAGCTAGTGTTTCAATCTACTAGCTGAACGAGTTCTGTTTTTTGACACTTGTATAGATTTTACAAAGTACATGTAAAGTAAAATCAGCTGTTTTAAGAATATGAATAATTTTATATGAAAAACTGCAAAAATTTTTTTGAAAATATTTCAATTACTCAAGTTTTTCTGAGAAAGTGCACATTAATGATTTCTGCAAGTGTTGTGAAGGATATGTCTTCTTTGCATAGTATTACAGACTGACCATGTTACATGAATCACTTAAGAACTGATCAAATTTAATAGTGCCTTCATTCTGTAGTTGGTGTTGAAAACAAGATCTCAAAAATGTTCAATTCTCTTGAGAGCAGAGGTGATGGCTGGTATCCCCCCTTCAGCCTACCTTATAACAGGCAATATTCCCTCAAATTCCTCTTACCTAGATCAATTCAAAGACTGAATCACAAAAAGCTTTTTCAGATGAGTCTACAACGTAGGACCAAAAGGGGTGAACTGAGAAGTCAAAAAGGCATAACCTCAAAAATCTATTTGGGGACAGACAATCCAGATGAACAATAAGGAAAGGCAAGGAGTCAAGAATGGAAACTCATTAAATCAAAAAAAGGTAACACATATACTCTTGCATCTTTAGGGGAGGAGGGGGGGGGCAGGTAGACATAAGGGAGAGAATATTTAGTAACCTATTGGTCATTTCTCATTAGGTTACACTTATGTAAGAGTTTGGATTGTTTCACATGCATCTCGGTGACAATATCATGAATTTTAAGGTTTATGACTTAATTATCTTGCAATACTAATTATCTTTTGACTCAAGTCAGAAGAGGCTTTTTTCTTAAAACACTGGATGATAGTGAACACCTAACTTCCCACATACTTTTCTTAAAAAATTCTTAACTTGGCTGCCTCCTGAGTGTTAGAAGCCCAGGCACTGTCCCAGAACTACCCCATCAGAAGTGTGTGGGTGGTGTTCAGGGCTGTTTCTTTTTAAAGTTCCATCAGTGATTCTGAAGATAGAAACAGGTGAGAACTGACTTTATATCACATCATCTTGTGGAAGAATGAAAGACATTTTAAATGGGCAACTAGTTTATTTGTTAAAGGTACTTTCATCTGTTAAAATGGGGTGTAGAAGTGTTATTCCAATAGCATTTATATATTCTTTAGAATTATTTTTAATATTCTTAATACCAAGGATGTCCTTTAACAAGTCGTAAGATAACTGATCATTTACCAATTTAATATACTGTATTTAAAATGAAAATTTAACCAAGTTTTTATGTGTACCCAAAGCATCATCTAAGTTTGGATTCCATAGTTCTGTCTCCTTTAAAGGACAACTAGGATGTGACCATTTTTATTGTAAACTTCTTTTAAGTATGACAACTTGGATAGACTAAGCACAATTTCTCCTACTTGAAAATTTCTTCACCTTCAACTTTCAGAAAATTTTATTAAAGGTAATTATGCATGCTTTCTCTTCTATGTGTGTCTATGTATAATATGTGTATATAGTATACATACACACACATATTCTGATCTTTAAGAGAACCAAGCTATATCTATCATAAAAATGTGCAAGTAAAAAAAATTCAAGCATTTGTATACATAGTTGTTAAGCAGTTTAAGTTTTATTGACCTCTTGGTTTTTTAAAAAAGTTAACTTTAAGGTCACACCTCTAAATTTGATGTACTATATACAGATTGTGTAGAGTATGACTATGAAGAGATACAAATTAGTCCATGCCTAAAAAGATTTACTAGAATACAGAATCATCTTCATAAATACAAGTAAAATTCTTGTGAAGATAGAAGGGGGCTGACTGTCCAGGTTTTCTGAGACTCTTCAAAGTGATTCAAGGCACAAAATGTACACCATTGTGAATACACCTCTTCCAGACTTTGTGCCTCTAATACAGCCCATCAAGGATCTGGCTTCACGACTTA
The DNA here is from genome assembly GCF_021613505.1 of Equus quagga. Lineage (NCBI taxonomy): Eukaryota > Metazoa > Chordata > Mammalia > Perissodactyla > Equidae > Equus > Equus quagga. Next base: position 1,913,971 of record NC_060284.1, on the reverse strand, counting down.
TGAAACTAAATGTACTGAAATGAGATTCTCCTTCTAGCTGAAAAACTACAGGACCTATAAACATCATGTAGATAATTACTCCAAAATATGGAGATAAAAATACAAGCACTTTATTTTAAAAAGCAGACGCAAAACTGTTTAAATGCTTCTGTTTTGGATAATTAAGAACCTATAGAAGTTTGTTCCCAGAAGCTAATGCATCACTAGTCTCTACTAAGGAAAATGAATTCTAAAAATTAACATGGTTTTCAATTCCAACTTCACTATTTTATAAAAACCGAAAGAAACCAGTAATATCCAATGGCTTCAAAAGATAAGCCAAAGACCCTTTAATGTAATCAACTTTGCCAACGTTTGTCCAGGTCTGTTTAGTATATACACAAGGAAAATACACTCACTCTATAATTTCTTATAAAATAGCAAGTAAGGCGTGGACGTAGGAGATGTAGAAGGGGAAAGAGAATTCAAAAAGTCCTTCTCTTCAGTGACTTTCACTTCAGAATCATCAAAAAGCAACCACTTCCCCTCATACTCCTTTAAGCTTTGCACTACATATGAAATTTTGTTCTCAAATCCACTAATGTTAATGCCTGTTTGGTCACTGGATTCCTTGTTTCTATCAGATTCATGGGTCCCATTAGAACTGTTAGTCTCAGAACTTCTGTTTTCAGCAAATGCTGTACTGGCACCTTTATCAGGATTAGACGCTTTGTTGTATAGCTCATAATCTGCTTTGCTCTTTTGTCCTCCAAGAAGTCCAATAGCTTCTACATTTTTTTTGTTCAAAACTTTACTTGGCTGTGTATTTGCACCAACTCTAATCGAGACATCTTCATCAGCATAATTTTCCACCACACCCCTTGCTTCCTCCTCATTTGATGGTTCTGGTTTACCTATTTCACACATTTGGTCCACTACAAAATTTCCCTTATCCAGTTCTAAACTGTTAAGGTCAGTGACTTTAACAGAAGCAGTGTAATGCCCGCTACTAATTGTAATGCCGCTATGCATCACAACAGCAAATAATCCATAGCTATCGTTGGTTGGCTTTGTGCTCCATTCTTCTAGTGACAATTTAAGAGGTGTCAGTAAGGGAGTGTTGATCTTGGAAAGTCCACCACCATAACAATCAAACCTTTGGAAGAAAAAAGAAAATTTTCTGTGATTCCAACTTGATACATTTACACCCAATGTGAAACCAAGTAAAAGTCTGAGTGAACCCTTAATATTTAGTACTCATAGGGGCCGGCACTGTGGCATAGTGGTTAAGTTTGCACAGTCTGCTTTGATGGCCAGGTTTGCAGGTTCAGATCCTGGGTGCAGACCTACACCATTCATCAGCTATGCTGTGGCTGCATCCCACATACAGAATAGAGGAGGACTGGCACATATGTTAGCTCATGGCCAATCTTCCTCAAGCAAAACAAAAAAGGAAGATTGGAAACATGTTAGCTCAGGGTGAATCTTCCTAGGGGACAGGGCGGGGGGGGGGGGGGGGGGGGGGGGGGGGGGGGCGCGGGGATTTAGTACTCATAATAAACACAAAAGAATAAAAACAAGACCCGAATTTTGTGTAATATTTACAACATTTACACAAAGAAAAAATATTGAAGAAGTGCTAATATTCAGGTGTTCCTGTGAGGGATATATGACATTTCCCCCTCTTTATTTTCCTAATTTTGTGCATTAAAAAAATAAATGGTGGGCTGGCCCAGTGTCATAGTGGTTAAGTTTGCCCACTCTGCTTTGGAGGCCTGGGGTTTGCAGGTTCTGATCCTGGGCACAGACCTAGCACCACTCATCAAGCCATGCTGTGGCAGCAGCCCACATAAAATAAAGGAAGACTGGCAACAGATGTCAGCTCAGGGTCAATCTTCTTCACAAAAAATTAAAATAAATGGCATTTTAAAAACACTGAACTTCAAAATCCTTCACATTTTAGTAAGTCATTTTAATGTGAAGTTTGCCTCTACCAAGATCTGGGGACAACATTAAATAAGATAGTATTGTAGCAAAGATAAAGTCCACTGAGAGAAAGGACTATGTCATCTTCTGGCATAATAAGGTGTGTGGAGAGCTACTGGGAAGCCCTCATGGTAATTTCAAACAATTCGCTAACACAGAAAGGAATAAAATCTACAATGACATTGTGCACACATGTCAGGACAAGTCAGACTATCCAAAATGTAACTGGCATTTCTGTACTTATCATTTTTTAATAGCTTTTAGATATTTCAATTTTCAACTATAGAAGAATCTCTCAAGTTGTTGAAAGACTAGTTTGATTTCCTGGCTTACCTTAATTAAAACTAAAATACTTTTGCCCTTTTTCTCCCCTCAGAAAAATCTTGATGTATACAAAATTTGCTCCCTGCTTTAATCAATTCAACAAAAACTGTATCTAAATATGTGGGAAAAATCATAGAATATGTATTCATACCAAAAGGATTTAAACTGATGCACTTTTACAGGGAAACTTAAGAACAAACTTTTCTAGGGCAATTTTTATAAATTACTTCAACAGTTTATATTATACTATTTTGTTACTATTAAAGTATTTTGAACAAAACTTCTTATATAGCAGCTCATTTTCTTCATATAGCTTTTATTATAATACTCACTCTAAGCCACTAGCAGCAAAGCACTTCAAATGAATAGTTATAACTTCAGGCATTTTGTCAAACAAAAGACTTCGTTCGGCTTCAGTATAATGATGGCAATTTTCACAGAAATATTTATCTTCTCCTACAATTCTCTCCACTGAAGCAAATTGTGAAATTGCCCATCTCAGAGTCTTCATTTCTGTTTTTGGCTCTGGAGAAACTACATAAGAGAATCTTTTTCACTCACAAAAAATCTCAGACATTTAAAAAATTAAACCACAGAGTTCCATGTTCAAAATTAGCATGTAATTTCAACTGACTAAATCCTTCCCAAATAATAAATGAAAAGACTTCCTTTTTTAGTTTCAGAAAATCTTACACGTTCATCCTCAACAGCATATGTATCTTTTAAATATTTATATTTGGTCAGCCAAAAAATATTTAGGTGATAGGGACCGCAAAATCAAGATCAACCTAGTCTCCGACTCTGTAAGACAGACTTCAGTTTATATTTAATAACCAATGGCAAGATCCAAACAGGTAAACCAGTCTCAGGACCATTTCCCATGACATTTCCATACTTTTTGTGGTTTATACTAGACAAGACAGTAGTTCAGATACTGTGTTAACAAAAATAGCCTCCGTAGCTCTGCGATTCAGGTTCCTCCCAAAAGTTAGCTTACTAAACATTTCATTTTCCCATTATGACACACTCTACACATCAAAATAAAGATGCCACCATTTTCTAAATGCTAACTATTACTAAGTTGTATGAGCAGAAATATTTTATTATACCAAAGACACCAAAAGCCAGCTTTTTTCTCAATAATTATACAAGCTACTGTCAGACTTTTTGTTATGTTGAAGAAAACTATAATTATTCCACAGTCCATACAAGATGCCAATTTTGCTTACTTTCAGAACTCTCCTCTACTTTGGAAAGCTCATCTTCTTGCACTGGTACACTGATGTCTTGAAAATCTTCTCTTCTTTCTGTTAAACTTTCACATTCTAAGCAACGAGTCCTTAATACCAGCTGACCTTGAAATAATTTCTCTACTAGCTCAAAACCAATCTGCTCTGCACCTAAAACAAAAATAGAAAAATGTAAGTCTATAAAGATTAGTTTCTCAGCATGGCCCAAATAACCAATATTCCATTTAAAGTATATCATGAATAAAAAGGCTGATTTTCATATCTCAACTTGCTTATTGGCATTAAGAGGTGCCTTATTCATGAAGTATACATTCCCTGTAAAGATAGTTTCGAGTATGAATTCCTGTTGTCTCTAAAAACGAAGAGAGTCACAATTGTGTCTTTACTCCCTTCCCAAAGACACTCCCCAAAGAAGAACCCCAAACTAAGGATGATACTTTTGATAAAACCATTAACCACGTCAATACTACACATCTTCCCTGAGATCTGTAGATGCGGACAAAACTAGGTAGAAATCCAGTTCTGGTATGATATAACTACTTAGTTCTCTACTTTAAAACTGCATTTCGCTAAATGCACTTCTTTCATGAATTTGTCAAATACTGTATATGTTAAGGGGGTAACATATTTATTCTCTTTCCATTAAAATGTACTGAACTCTCCTCGTTTATAAACTGTAAGTTAATATTACCTTAAGATTAATGCGATTTATATACACACATACATACATACACACACACACACACACACACACACACACACGGTTCATCTAAGCAGAGCTTAAAACACCACAGTTTACATTCAGTGTTAATTTCTCTCTTAAAACTTTACCAGATTTATATTGTAGGTGTATCTAAGAAGAGAAAATTCCAGTTCTAGAGCTGTTAATCCTCCTACCTATCAATGTCTAAGAATAAATTATACTGACCTGTGTTTATGGGCTTAACTTCATTAACATTAATGGATTTAACATCGTTCCCTGGAGATTCAAGTCCACAACCATTAGTTGTGTCATCATTTTCACCCTTCCCCAAGTCCTCTTCAAGATATTCACTTTCTTTAGATTGTTCTTTGGATCCTTGGTGTGTTGTTATTTTTCCCAGACTACAGAATTTAGAAAGAATGCTAGGTTGCTTAGTTGCAGGCTTTAACCAATTTACTTTAACTCTGGATTTCTTTTGTGAGGGTCTTGCACTCTCACCTTCAGAAATGTACTTGGGGATTATTTTAGGAGGAATCTCTAACATATCACCTGTAGCTTTTCTTTTTGATCTGGTTTGTCTCTGGTTTTCTTCTAATGACTGGTGTTCCTTGGATACTTTAACTTTTTTCTTCATGTTGCCAAATTCAGTGTCACTTTTTCTTTTCCCATTCCCTTTTGGGAGTTTTTCTTTATGGTCTTCAGAATGCCTCATGCTGTCCATCTCTACGCTGTTAATACCACTCCTTTCCCCTTTCTGATGAGGTTTTTCCTCTACCTTAGTAGATAATTCTGCCACATTTTTTACTTCTTCTTCTTTTAGAAGTTGGCATGTTTCTTGAATGTTTCCCAAAATACACTGTAATACTTCCTGTGCATCATGCTGTAGATATCCTTCATACATAGGGTTGAGTTCCCTATAAATAAAAATTCCCATTTCATGTATTCTAGTTTTGAAGATATAATACAAAAAAAAGGAGAAAAATTTTCTATATAGAAATGAATTCATTTACAGGGATATTATAAATTATTTTAAAAATCTAAAAACATTTATTCAGCTACTAATTTGAAAATTATTTAAACTTGTAACTAAAAGTTAAAACAAATTTTACTTCACTTTCATGATCACAAATACTTCGATCCTCTTCTAAATACATTATTGTTAATAGCAGCTAATACATATACAGTGTTTACCATGTACCAGGTTTTCTTCAAAAGGCTTATTATATGTATAACATAATTCTCACAATAACCCTCTGAGGTAAGTACTATTATCAACACTATGTACAGATTAGGTAACTTGCCCAAGGTCACTGAGATTCAAAGCCAGGGTTCAAATCTGCTCTTGGCCCCCATGCTCAACTGCCTCTTAACAAACATATAGCAATGTATTATATCTAGGTCCATTCCTAAACTAAATGATTAAATAATTTTTTAAAGACGTACCCTATAATATTTTGGATAAGGCTATATTATATATAGGGTAAAGTTTCATTTTTTAAAGATAATACTACAAAGAAATCTAATCCAATTAACTAATAGTTATCTTCTAAGCACATACAACAAAAATAGAATATTTGGAATTTACATTTCTTATGTATAATATATTTTGAATATAGACCTATAATTCCTAATCTGAAATCCTTAGGACCAAATGTGTTTAGGAATTCAGATATTTTCAGATTAAAAACAATATGGCACATAAAATATGTATCACCAACATGATATGGGGCAGTATCCCGTAATTAAACACATTACAATTTCTACAGAAAAAAGTATGAATATTCACATTACAGATAAATAGGAATAAAGCTGTAAATAAACTCATACAAATTCAGATCTAATGAATTTACTACCAAACTCGTGAAAAAATTTCTAGTTTTTGGAGCCTCAGGGATGTTAAGGACCATAGCTCTCTAGTTTGTATCTTCTTTGCCCTTTATTCCCATTTGTTCACATATACTCTCCTGCAAAGAGAGCAATAAGCAACTAAGCTGGAATCCTACAGTTATATTATAGGTTATACCTGAGTGTGTTAAGCAGTCGCCTTGGCTGAGTAGCAAGTTCATCAGTGTATTTCTCTGGATTTAAGAGAAAATTAGCCTGAAGCTGTTCAACTGAAATGATCAAGGACTGTAAACTGCATATTAGTTCATAACTTGTCAAAGAATCTTCTTTGCAATTCCCCTGTCAAGAAAGAAATACACAACCAATATATTTATCAACAAATTAAGTACCTTCCACCTTCTTGTCTTTGTCTCACTAGACAATACTAGCTTTTCTAAATTTAATTTCATTATAACACTAATTTTATGGAGATATACAAACAAACTTTTTAAAGATTTGTAAGAGTATTTCTTGATTACTTTCTATTATGTGGATAACATTTTTCTAATTATGTAAGTCAAAGGTTTCTTATTTTAAAAGCGAATCAATTTGAAAACAATAGATAAATAGCAGATGACAGAAAGGTATGATAAATTGTGATGGTGGTATACAAATAACAGTGCTGATTAGTAAACAATACATTAGAGGACCGGAGAAGACACTCTAAAAGGGGATAATGTAGTTAGCTACCTTGCAAGAATGAAAAATAACTGCCTTTTTTTTTTTAATTTTTTATTGAGTTAATGATAGGTTACAATCAAAAATAACTGCCTTTCTGATACTGAGGGAAATAATCTTTGTCATCCTCCTCCCAAATCCTGTGTTTATTTATTACTTTTTCATTTCTAAGCAAGTGAATTTCTATTAATTTACTTTTTATATCCTCTTATTTTTTTTACCTTATCTCTTTGATTGGCTTCATCTTTTAGGGCTTCTTTCTTCCTTGAAATAATATTAAATAAGTGCTTCACTCCAGATTTAAAACCCGGACAAAAATATAATACCTATAAAAAGTGAGACTGTCTGAGTGTTTACTGAACAAACAACAATGTACCTAAAATCATTAAAACGCTATCACACTTTTTGTAAAGCACTTTTAAATGTGCATCACTTAAAATTCTGAGATCTAATATTTTTGTCAAAATTGTTCTCTATTTCATCATAGTAGCCCACTTGTCTTCCCTCACTGGCAGCAAGACACTGAGCCTGAGCAGACACTGCTCAGACTTATGGTTATAAGGGTAAAACATTAAGCAGATACAGTTCCAAGTGTTAAAATATATTATCACCATGGCAACAGGAATTGGGCAGAAAAACTAAAGGTTTGGCATCTTCCCCTTAACCAAGATCTACGCAATTTTGCTATCCCAATTATATTTAATATATCACTTTCTCTTACCCCAAAGAAGTTTTAACATGCAACTTAGAATCATTATTATTACTTTAGCCCATTCTGGTTTACTTACAAAGGCAAAGGCAGTATGGACAATTAAAATCCGCCAATAATCTGAAATTCTCAGAAACACTAAATGTTACATCATTCTTTACCTAGTCAAGTTTCATTATATAGCAAAACTGTCAGTTTACCTGAAGTATACTATTAAGATAACAAGTATTGCCGAGATTATTCAGTCCCACAAATGGTAACAAGTTCTCCCTCTTCTCACAGTTTATAGGTGAGGACTGTGCTGCCGGAACAACTTGATCACTATTGAGTATAGAGGGGAGAGAGGTATAATGAAGTATTTAAAGAAACGAAGTGGAAACATTACTTCCTTAGATTGAGTCTTTTCCCAAAAGTTGTATGGTCTCAAAAGTATATGGATTTTATTCAGATGACATTTTAAGAGAAGAAACCTGTACAGGTGCAAAAATTGCTATACACCCAGAATGAAAGTTTTATAAGCACTTTAAAAACATTATTTACACTCAATAAGCCTCAAAACAATTTCCATCAAGAGGCTGCTAATCCCGTTTTACAGAGTAGAAACTGAGGAACTGGAACTGATTTGTAAAGCCAACATGACATTCCAATCAAGTCGTTTAAGTCTGGGTAGAGACCTGGGAATAACCCGACTGACAGTATTTGGGAGAGGCTGCACTGAGAAGTCAGACTCCTTAGTCAAAGATTAAGAGGAACGAGAGTCTAAGAAGAGACTCACACAGCTGTCCCTCAAAAGCGCCCGCTGCAGCTGACGCCTGACCTCCGGGACACCCGGCAGGCCCCCGCCGCACTCCCGTTCACGGTACTGCCGCCAGCTGTCCGCCCGCCCCTCAGCGTGTACGGGCGTGAAGGCTGCCGAGCAAGACTGACGCCGGCCCGGCCGACAGCGCGCGTGGGACCTCAGCCCAGCCGCGCGGCCTCGGCCAGAGCAACTGCTGGCGCGCGGGGCTCGAGGGGGTCTCAGTGTTCAGTCCCTGAGGCATGTGCCTCAAAAGCATCCTATCTTCATTTGAAAGAGGATCCGCAACTGTACACCCCAACAGGTTTGATCGTTTAGATGCTAGGCGTGACTACAAAGCTGAACGATCTCAGGGAACTGTCGCATCCTCTGAACCGAAAGAACTGCCTGTTTTCTTAGCCTTACAAAAACGCGCTGCGCTACACTCGGGCGGGGGCTGGAAAGTAAGTGCAGGCAGACACTCCTCCCCGGTGCGCTCCCGCCTCAGCCCCGGGAGCGGGCGGCGCTCGCGCCTGGACGCCGGCTGCCTGGACGCCGGCCCGGGCGCCCGCGCCGACGCGGCCTCCAGACAGCACACGGCCGAACCGGCATACGTACATTTCAGAGCCTCGACACTCGGCTTTTTCTTCGTTTTCTGGAGAATCTGTGAAATCCAAGGCTCTCTTAGTTTCCTTTTTCTGAAAAAACTTCAAGGAAAGTCTGTTTTTCTTGGACGGACTTCCTCTGGAAAGTCCGCTGCTTTCGCTCGGTGTGACACCGGGCATTTTCTCTTCAATCCCCAGGAGCCGACGAGAACCGGCTCACGCAGGGACGTTGCAATCCACAAGCATATCTGTCAATCACAGAGAAAGGCTGCGTCAGGCGCCAGTCGTCAGGGGTAGGCACCACCACCACCAGTCTGACAGCAAATCTACCACGGAATGGGACTCGTCACACCTCCGGGCTGCAAACCGAGCGCCCGGCAGGGCAGGCGCGCCACGCCGACTGCGCCAGCGGAGGGGCCGGCCGGCCTCCGCCTCCTCAAACAGAGCATCGGCCTGTCACACACCCGCGTCCGCAGGCCCGCAGCACAGCGCGAGGATGGAGGAGGAACAACTCGCCCTTCCTCCCAATTAACTCACTGAGAAAATACTGATGCGAACTCCCGTCTCTAGGTGTGGAGCACGAGGGGGCCTCGGAGGAGCGGGCCGGGCGTCCCGCTGAACACCAGCACCCCGGTCTCCGAGAAGCTCGGCGGCCACCCTGCCCGCGAAAACGGCGCGGCCCCGGCGCTCAGGGCGACCCCGGGGCGGGAGGAAATAACGCAGCAGACGCCCAGCCGGGCGGGCGGCGGGAGAAGCGGCTGCACTCGGGGGCGCGCACGAGAGACCACAGCCGCTCTTAAACACACACACCGCCTTGACGAGGAAAAGGCGGTTCGGCTTGTGTTTTGCAATCTGCCCTGTTCTCAAGGAAAACTTTCGGACAAGAAGCAAAGCATCAGCGGCCGTGACTCTGCATCGGCCCTCCTTCCCGCTACCTGACGGCAGCGTCCCCGGGAAGTCACCCAGAGCCGGAGCCAGGGGGACCCCCAGGCGCGGACGGAGCGCCGAGCGAGCCCACGCGGCCCCCGCCCCGCGGGGCTCCAGAGCCGCCGCCGCCGCCGCCGCCGCGCCGGGCCTCGTCAGGTCTCTCCGGGCGCCGGTGCTAACAAGTGGCGGAAAGCGGCTTCCCGAAGAGCCAGGGCAGCCGGAACCGCGGGCACCAGTCGCCGCCGGCCGGCCCCGCGCCCCGCGGCCCTCAGGCCGGCGCCCGCGCCGGCTCCCCGGCGGCAGAAGCGCGCCCCGCGCCAGGCGGCCCCCACAGCTCGGATCAGAGCTTCGGCGCAGAACGCGACGCGCGCCACTCCTCCTCGAGAAGCGGCAAACACGGAGGGCGTCCCCGACAAAAGTCCCAGACACGTGGCGCCCGGGAAACTTCTGGGAACTAAAGTTAAACTGCGCGGCGACAGCGAGCCGGGGCGGCCG
>NC_060284.1:1876691-1903256 GCF_021613505.1 Equus quagga | reverse complement strand
GCTCGCACGGGAGTGCCCGCCGCTCTGCAGGGCGGGACCGGGCCGGGGCCGCTCGGGCCGCGACTACATCCTGGGCGGTGCCGCCGCCACCGCCGCGAGGGCAGGAGCGCCGCGCCGCCGCCGCCGCCGGGGTCCCGCGCCCCGCCCCGCCGACGGAAACTTGGCGCGTTTTCCTCCGTCTCAGCACCCCCGCGCCGTCGCCCGGCCCGCGCAGCGCCGCGCTCCGAGGGGCGGCCTCCCCAAGTGCCGGCTCCACTCCGCACGCCGCGCCCGCGCCACAGGCCGCAGCCGCCTCGCGCCCGCCACTCGCGGCCCTGGCTCGCGCGGGCTGCCGGGCCGGCGGGGACGCCGGGCTCCCCTCGCCCCCAACGGGCTGTGCGGCTCCGCGCCGCGCAGGCAGCGTCACGGGCAGCCCGCGGGTCCTCCAAGGGCGCGCCGGCGGGCGGGCTCGAGCCTCACACCCTTGTTTTTTTCTTTTTAACCATTCGTGCGCGCGAGTTGAGGGACCGCGTACGGGTCGGGAGACGGGACAGAGACACGATGGGACGGACCCCTCGGCGGGAGGAGCCGCCTGCGCTCAAACCCGCCAATCCGTGGCGAACAGCCCCAAACCTGGCCGCCCCAGCCCAGGAGGAGCCAATCAGAAGTAACAAGGCGAAAGCCAATCGGAAGGCGGGGAGGCCCAGCCAATAAGAAGAAGGTAAAGGGGGCTCCAGCCAACCGCTGTTGGACATACGAAGTTCCCTCGGCGCGCCCGCCCTCATCCGCTCTCATTGGCGCTCGAGCGCGCGCTTTCGCGGCCGTCGCTCAGTCCCGCTCTGCGACCGTCGTCGGCGGGCGGTGCCGCGGCGCGGCTTCCGGTTGAGGCCTTCGCCGTGGCCCCGCCCTCCTCGCGCGCTCGGGGGCGGGGCCGCGGGGAGCGGGGCGGGGCCGCGGCGGGCGGGGGAGGGGGTGCGGCACCCACGCTCTCTTGAGGGCCTCGCGGTCGGCGCGAACGGGGCGGTCCTGGGCGAGCGCCGCAGCGCCGCGGTCCCGCAGCCCCTCCGCGCTCGTCCCGTGCAGTCGCCGCCGAGGTGGACACGGGCGCCCGGGGCGCGGCTGCGGCCCCTCAGGACCGCCGCTCCCGGGTCCGCTCTCCTCAGCGGCGCCGGCCCGGGGCTGACGGGCGGGCTATGTCCTCGGCCCGCTGGTGCCAGGCGTTGTCCCAGGTAGGGGACGCGGCGAGAGGGCGCGTGTCCCCGCCCCAGAGGAGGGTAAAGGTTAGGTGAAGTGATGTGACCTGGCGGACCCCTGTGAGGGACGGGGAGCGCTCTCGGGCACGGGGCTCTCCCAGGCCTCTGCTCGCCCCCTGCTGCCGGGGAGCGGGGCCGGGGAACCGAGCGGCCTCGGCGGCGTCCTCACGCTCCGCGCTCGCTCTGGAGGGAGCGGGAGGCCTGGGGTGGAGCCCGGTGACCCAGGTGTGGGGAGCCCGGATCACGGTGACCCAGGTGTGGGGATCCCAGCGCCCACTGAGCTAGGTGTGGAGATCCCGGATCACGGTGACCTAGGTGTGCGGAGCCCAGTGACCTAGGGTTGGGGATCCCAGTGACTTAGGGGTGCGAAGCCTGGTGACCTACAGGCCCGGTGGCCTAGGGGTGCGGCGCCAGGAGCCCTGTGGCCTAGGGCTGAGAATGGTGCAAATGAGATAGCTATGGGGTTCTGATTAAGCAGGAGAGAGATGGGAGTCCTGGGTGGCTTTGAACTAGGGAGTGGCATTAGTTGTAAAGTGGCTGCTGAGGGTAGACGGTTGACCTTCAAAAGCGCCACCTGTGGACTAAATCATGGTGGCTTGGAATAAAGTAGCAGCAGTGGAAATGTTGAGAACTGGTAGGATTCAGGATGTATTTTGAAGCAGAGCCAACAGGACCTACTGATGGATTGTAAGAAAAAAACATGAAAATGACAGGACTTTCTTTTATTTTACCAAAGTAACTGGGTAATGGTTGGTCCTTGCTAAAATGGGGAACATTGGGGTGGTCGCGGTTTTGATGGGAGGGGCCGTTGTTCTTGGCTATTAAGATTGAGATGCCTATTTCACATACAAATAGTGATGCTGAGCTAGGAGATAGCAAGTTTGGAGCTCAGTGGAGGATTTAGATCAGGGGATATACACTGGAGAGTTACCAGATGGTATGTAAGACCATCAGACTGTAAGAAATCACCTCCAGTGATGATATTTATCCTAAAAAGTGTGCAGGGCATTGGTGACCTCTTCCCTTGCCAAGCCACGAATCCTAAATCCAAATAACTGCCTCTTAATTTCCCCATCTTGGAATCAAATGTCCATCCCAAATACCCATTGCAAGAGTGAGATGTGTAAAGCTCCTGATCATTGGCTTTGTAGAAAGAGCACTATGACACACACAGTGATCTGTCAACTGTCTAAAGAGAAGTTAGTGCTGCTATCACTTGGTAAAATAGGCTCAAAACTAGTTTTTTTTTACCATGCTTTCATGGGATTGATAATTCCTACTTGAAAGCAAAATAGAAAGCTTATTTTGAGATCAGTATAATGTTGATGCCCCTAACAGACAAGGACAGAATTAGAAATGTAATTATAGTCAGTCCCTGAGTTTGCCTTTGTGTACCATGGACGGGAGTGTCTCATTCTCTAATGCTAGCAGAATCGTCGCTATTTTCAGACTCTACCAGGACAGATAACCAATTTCAGTTTCCTATTCTAATTTTCCTAATTCTAGCTTTCCTGTCTCAATTGAGATCTTATTGTCTGCAACCACTATTCTTCCTGTACGATTTACAGTACCAGTCGAGGTTCAGTTGCAGAGAATAGAATCTATTCCCTTGGTATAAGCACAGAGAGTACTGAATACTTAAGAGTGTCGATTAAACAGACTAGGATTTGATTTTCAGAAATAAGTCCCAGTCTTCACAGAATGAGGCCACCAAGGGAGCAGTGACCCTTCTGCAATCAGGAAATGATGACTTCTGAGCTGCGTTGCTCCTGCAATGCCTAGGAAATCATGCCCCTCAGAAAGCTGCACACCGCACCCACCGCAGTCTGTACCGGGACAGCATGTGTCCTGTGTCCTGCGTCCTGCCTGTCAGGGCCCACAGAGCTGGTGGCTGGATGCTGAGACTCCTAACGCTGCTTCAGAAGTACCAAACACCTCCACAGCTGTGCTTGTCAGCAGTGACGGCAGAAGCCCATGGATGCATATCAGTCTTCCTGTATCTCTGGCAATGTAATTCGTGCAGAAATTCAAAAGATTTCTGATCCTTTTGCTTTTAGTCAGTTCTGTGAGGGAGAAGTTAGGGCCGTAATTCTTGCCTAGATACAGTGTTTAAGCCCAAAGACTTTATCTTTTATTTCCTGGCTTCTGTGTGCTGGACAGCCACCTCTCTCTTAATGACAGCTAACTTGGGGGCATCTGAACATTGGGATTTAACAGACTGACAGCATTCTTAAGCCATATTTGTCAGCCTTGCATGGCTGCATGTCAGGCATATTTCCTTCCAAGGCTTTTGTTCACAGGCACTGTTTCTACATGCTTTGATTTAGGTGTATAGAAGTAGTTGGATTTTTTTCAGCCACCTAAGGCTCCAAATTATGGGATTCTTAATCCACTTACATCACAGACAGAGTTCCTCTTAGCAAAGCTGTATTCCTTTCCATCTCTACTTGCAGATTGGCTAGCCCTGGCCTGAGTTCATCTCTCAGAGAACTTTGCTGAAAGTGGCAAGGAAAAGCCAGCAAATACCAAGTTTATAAATTTTTCCAATTATTTTCCTTCATGCTACGAATATTTTGCAACTGGGCAACAAGGGTCATCAGTTTTCCATCTTGCGATATCTGAGTCTTTACCACCCACTGCCCAAATGTTTCCACTAAGCCAATACCACATTTCTTTTAAGGTTATGTTATATGCAGCATGAATTTACAGGGATCAAATTCTGCATCAGATAGGAATAGGTTAATTTATAAGAAGCAGAATTTTTTTGTGTGTTCTTAGCCAACATGAACATTGATTTCTTCAGCACATAAACAGTGCAGAGCTAGGCAGTCTAGATTAGTATAGTGATTCCATGACCGTCAGGGACCTAATTACCTCTCTTCTCAACAAGTGGCTTCTACATTATGGTCCAGTATGGCTGCTTACGTTCTAGCCATCATGTCTACATTCTAATAAGCAGGAAAGAGGAAAGGGAGAAGATAATCTTTCCTTTAAGGATACTTCCTGGAATTTGTACACACCATTCTTGCTTATAACCAATGGGTCAGAACGTAGTCACTTAACAATTTTATTCTGGGTGCCCCTATGTCCAATTAGGAGTCGTAATATCAACCTCCAGTTGTCAGCTCCGTCGGGGTCTGCTTCAGCTGCAGAGAATAGCCTTGCCCAAGGTCATGCCCCTTCCAGGGCAGCCTACACTGGGTGATTGAGCAAGGCTGGATATAAAGGCTCAGCCATTATGGCCCACCTCCGGACACCTCCAATATGCTGTGTTCACTCCAGAGCTCCTGGGCAGGCTGAATATAAAGGCTCAGCCATTATGGCCCACCTCCCGGCACCTCCAATATGCTGTGTTCACTCCAGAGCTCCTGGGCAGGCTGGGCAAAGCTTTGTTGGACCTATATTGGAGTTTGACTTCTCTCTCTGTCCAGTCCTGCCTCCTCTCCTTTCCTTTAACATCTTGTATGCTCTGTCCCAGTGTCTGCTTCCTGAGAACCCCACCTGTGACAACTGGTACCAAGATTGGTTGGAGAAAGCAGGCAATAAGCTGGAAGCTGGAGTATGGACCACCTGGCTGGTTGTAGGTGAGGCACAGCCAGCCTCTGGCACATGGTGATGGTCCAGTTGGGATGGTGTACCAGGTGGAAGGGAACAGTAGAGGTGTGATGTATCAGGCATTCAAGACACAGGGTGGAAGTAACAGCAATAAGGATAACAGAATTGGATGGCTATTGCCAAGCTCCATTGGTTACAGAAGAATAATGAACAGCTGAGCGTGGGTAATAAGCAATTGCAAGTCAGATGTGAAAGCCAGAGCACCTCTGTTGCACACAAAGTTCTCAGCAGGGAAAGGCAGAATGCTGAGCACCAAGACCAGAACTTGAGAGTGGTTAAAAGATGGTTAAATGCCCCAAAAGGCAGGTTGTCGTGCCAAGGTCAGGGCCATGGTTGAGGAAACTTAGCATTCTGAGACGTGGCGAGGACATCTGGGTGGTGCTCCTGAAGATTTTGATTCCTCAGGCTCCTTTGATGCCTCCAGTGTGGCTCACTCCTCCCTACTAAGAGCTATCACTTTTGCGTGCTTGAAGATTGGGTAGAGGCTTCTAACTGAAAGGCACCGTGTTCTCCTCTTCTCTAGCAGCCACCACCCCCTCAACTAGGCTTCTGGCCACTAGGCCTATAATTAGGGTTAAGTCATAGCATAACCTAGTTGGGAGGTGTTGTGCCTGATGATGGAGGTAAAGGACTATTCCCCAAAGAAGATGCAAGACCTAGCCAGCATGTACCACCAGGAGCTTGGAGAGCATGCATGGGACTGGATTCAGAGGGTGCTTAATCAAGGAGGCCAGAGCATAAAATTGGATAGGAAAATTCTATTGATGTGGGAGCACTCTCCCGAAATACAGGATTTAACATCCTGGCAAGGACCCCAACAGTTGGTGTGAACTCACTACTATCATGGCTCCTAGAAGCATGAAAAAAAACAGTGACCCTTGCTGAATGAAATGGAAATGCTAGAAGTACAAGGACAGGCAGGTGGGACAGGAAGGGATAAAAAGGCTCAGGGAAGTGGGCATATGGAACGGAGGTACTGTGCACAGCTGGAAGATTATGACGGTTATGTTCTAAAGGACGGCCCAGAGGGAGGATGCACTATTACCAAGGCCCTAAGGAAGGCGTTGGTGCAAAGGGCGTGAGCATCACTAACAAGTTCAGTGGTGGCTCTCTGCAAGTCATGGCTGAAGGTGGCGGAGGCCTCTCAGCAGTTGACTTGCTGATAGTAATGGGGATGACAGGACCCCAGAACGATAGAGGCCAGGTGGCTGTGCTCAACTATGAGAAGCCAGGGGGTTACAAATTATAGTGTGGACCTAACCCACACAGTTATGGAAGTGGTTAATAGAACTTGGTGTTCTTAGGGGCAAAATAGATAGGCAGCCAACAAAGGTCCTATTAGTTTGTATCAGCAGAAAAAAATCAAGGATAAAGGACCAAGAGGCTAAGGGCTCTCACCCAATAAAGTCACAATTCCTTAATCAGTTTCCATACCTGAGCCAGTTTAAAGACCTGGAACCCACTGACTGAAGAGGTCCTCAGGAGGAAGGACCCTGCTACACTTCAACAAGTATAAATGGGAATGATTTCCCTAGTCCATCCCCAAAGTATCTTTGGTCATTTACTGGGGTAATTGTACTTTGGGGAAGTGGGAATACCGAGACATTTCAAGGACTGTTGAATCAACATTGAAACCCAGAAACCAGAAGCATCATTGTGGCCCTCTGTTAGAATGGCAGCATAGAGAGGCCAGTTAATAAATAGGGTCATGGCAAGGTCCAGCTCAGAGTGGGTCCATTGGGTCTGTGGCCCCACCCAGTGGTCATTTCCCCAGTCCCCAAATGTATAATGAGATTGACCTATTTGGCAGTTGGTACAAACTCTTTGGGACCTTTGCCTGTGGAGTAAAAGCTATCATAGTGCGGAAGGCCAAGTGGAAGCCTCTGAAATTGTCTCCCCTCCCTAGCCAAACATGGCACAGGAAATCAAAGCAATATTGTATCTCAGGAGGGGTGGCAGAAATTAGTGCCACTCATGAATTTAAAGGATACAGAGGTACTAATTCCCATCATAGCTTCATTTAACTCACCCTGTGGCCCTGCAAAAAATAGATGGGCCCTGAAGGATGGCAGTAGATTACTGCAAACTCACCAGTTAGGCCGGATAGCAGCTGCTGCGCCAGATGCGGCATATTTGCTAGAGCAGATTAATACAGCCTCAGGTATTTGGCATACTTCGTTGATTTAGTGAATGCATTCTTTTCCAGTCATAAGAAAGGATCAGAAACAACTGGTATTCCATGAAACACGAAAGTACACAATTACTGTATGGCCCAGGGCTATGTTAACATTCCTTCCCTCTGTCATAAAATAGCCTGAAGAGATCTGGACCTTCTGGACATCCTGCAGAACATCACATTAATCTGTTACATCAATGACATCCTGCTGATTGGGCAGGATGAGCAAGTTATAACTGTAGCAGATTTAAGGACTGAAAGTGTAGATATGTGGTGCAAGTGCAGAGGAGTGTGCAAAAGAAAGCTAAAGCCTTATCTTCCATACTGGGAAATCAACAGATAATGGCTAACTGAAAAGCCGAGAAGTAGAAATGTGAACGTGTCATTTAGATCTGTGATAGTAAATACCGAAGAATCAGCTAAAAGTTGAAAGTGGTTGCCTTGAGGGAATGGGAAGTCTTGTTGGAACATTTAACTCTTTAAATCATGTACAAGTATAACTTTGAAGAAAGCAAAAAAAAAAAAAACTTTTTTAAAAAAGCACTGTAAATGAATTGTTTTCTGATTTCATCCCCTGGGAAAGGCCCGAGCAGAGCAAAAAGGCTCAACAGGAGTAGGATTATTTGGGATTGAAGTGACAGTTCTTGCGACCCTCACCTTCTGGGTGCTAAGGAAGGCTCAGTATTTGAACCCTTGGCCTTCATCAGCATCTGTAGTAACCACAAAAAGCGACCAACCTCAACACAGCTGGTAAAACCACTACCCAGTAATTAAATTTAAATTAAAAAGATAATCTCCACAAATTAAAGTCTGTTCAAAAGGTAAAATCCACTTGGCTTCAGGACTTAGAATTCTTTTTCACGATCTAAAGCCCCAGGGTCGTGGGAGGACCTCCCTTGCCTATGACAGGAATGCCTTGCCCGCTCCCTTGATGTTTGGTAACAATTTAGTGGATGAATGTCCGGTAAGTGGGTGGGTGCTGAGGGGCAGCAGGAAGTCCACGCGCCTATTTATACTTCTCTGGAGGAGAGTCTTGTCTTTCTCATGTCGTTAAGATTCTCTCATCCTTTTTATGTTTAACCCATCCTGGAAAGAGACCTACAGTTAAAGTTCAATGATAATTTTTCTTCTCTGAATAAAATGTACTTTAATAAAGTACTAAGTATTTGAAGAGAAAATAAATTCTTTTTTGAGTATCATTATGGACTCATGGCTTTTTATGGTCTTGTTTTAATCAATATAATTTTTATTTCCTTTTTGAAGCAAAAAACTATCACATTTTAACCTGTGGGCACACCTTTTAAACTGGCTTCCAGGCCCTCTCATCCTTGCTTTCTGGCAAATTCCAGGTCCGTCTTTAAAAATAGTTTCTTACTACCTTGACTATGCCATGTGATGTGGTTTTGTTTTGTTTTATCATATTATAGGTTTAAACCACAATATTACTAAAGGTTTATAGGCCTTAATTGAAAAAATAAATCTTAAGTATGTCATAAGGTACTATTCGCTGTATATTACTTTACCAGTTCATTTTGGGCTTTGAAAAGAACCCGTGTATTTTTCAACCAGACAAGAATAGAGTTGGCTCTAACATGGGAATTGTGTGATGATTATGACACATTTTTCCTTCTTTCAGTCCAACTAATCTGGAATTAGATTTTGTATAGGCCTTGGTATGGAACCACCTCAAAACCTGGTGGCCTAAAGTAACAATTTCTTACTCCTCATGCTTCTATGGCCTGGCCTCAAGTTCTGGTGGTCTCGCTTGGGCTCCTTTGTGGGCTGCATTCAGCCAGCTGGTCACCTGGGGCTGGGCTCAACAGGATTGGCTGGCCTCCCTCCCTGTGGTCACTGCTGCTCAAAGAGGCTGCCACAGGCTCCTCCACAAGGCAATGGCAGCAGCATTCCAAGAGAGCAAGACCCAGTGCTCAAGCTAGTACCAAGCCTCTACCTGTATCACTGTGTGATACTCTCTACGGCCAGAGCAAATCCCATGGCCAAGCCCAAGGTCAGCATGGGAGGGGTCTTCACAAGGGCATGGATGTGGGTGGGGGCCTGAGTCTTTGGGGTCATTAATATTACAGTCTGCTCCAGGCTCCCTGTGAATATTAACAAAGTGTAAGTCCTACACTCGGCTAGATCAGCAGGTGACCTAATTACGATACAGAATTTTATATGAGATTTGGTAATAGAATTCACTGTTGAACTCTAATTTTTTACCTTTAAAAAGTCTTTAAATAAATATATATATTTACTTCATCTATAACCCCCAAAACCAATTAAGAATTTTAAAGCAATTTAATATTAAAATACAATAAGATTAGTACTGTAGTTAGGAATTATCACAACTATCACAGTTTAAAAACTACCCCATAAGATGAAAGGAAATGCTTTCTACAGATTTGTATTTTATATTTTCATCTGTGACTTATGACAACTAATTTATAAGACAGTGAGTATGTGGATTATATTACATTTCAACTGTAATATGTTTACCTTACATTTATACTTCTTTCAATACCGTCACAAAATATTTTAGCTACTTTAGGAAAAAATTCTGAATCTTTGCAAGGAATAAAATAAACCACATTTGTATTCCCAATTTTATATTTTGTAGTATCTATACTTTCCCTTCAGATGTTAACCATAAAGTCACATTTAAAAAATTAAAGTTCATTAAAAAAAACAATTTTACCAATAGATTTTCTGCTTAGTTTCACTTTTCCACAGTAAGAAATGTTTAACGCTCCTTGATTCGTTATATCATATATTTTATTACCTTTGAACTTAAACATTTAATATAGAAGTTCTAAAATTTGGAATTATAAAATTTACATCAAAAAGAAAAACCGGAAAAGCTCATATGATTTTTCCTCCCTACCAAAAAAGGAAAAGGAATGGCTTAGCTCCCTTATTATCAGCCCAGACAGCATGGTCTTTGGAATCAAGATTCAAAATGACACCCTTTTTCTTACTTAAGAGTCAGGCATGGAGGAAACGTGTTTGTCACCAGATGTGTAGGTACTTGTGTGCACATGCGTGTATATAGGCATTTTATTATTATTACAGCATAATTTTTTGTATGCTCTCATTTTTTTGGAGCTTGGAAGTTAATTCTTTTTTTCCTGCAAAGTTATGCTGAAAAAACAAAATTATTAGTTAAAACTATTTAATTCATAACACCTTAGCTTTATGGATTTATTGCAATTTATCACAACACCAATAAAAGTTATGTCTTTAGGTTTGCACACAAAACATGCTTATGCATATTCATTCTTGCAAACAGATATTTTAAAATAATTTGTTTTTACACCTTTTACCAATAGATGATTTATAGTTTCAATTAAGGATTTTATTTGGCTGCTTGTAAGGAACCCTTTCTAAATCATTTTGAGATCCTGAAATATCCAAATACCTCTTAAAAACTCAATTAGTTTGCAGAACATTTCCATAAATTACATGTCTTTCAGGTCATGCTCTTTCATTCTTTGTCTTTAAAAGCAAACAACTTATTAACTTACATTAAAACTTATAAGTATAAAGTTTTTTTAAATTTTCCCCTCATTTTGAATTATACAATCTACAAAAATTTCTGCCATCTCTTGGCCAGTCTTGTCTTTTTGTCAATGGGGTGTAAGAAGCAGGCTGGGCTGACTTACCCAGGTTTGCTGAAGCACTTTGACGTGGCCGTTTAGATTCCTGGTCTCCCCCACTGAGATTTCTTCAAGTGCTTCACTGTCTCCTCAGACGTTAGAAAGTCCAGTCCACTGGGCTTTCTTGCAGTGTCCTGCTCCCTTGAGTTTCAAGTGCATCCTTAAGATAGCAAAAGTTTTGTCCCATATTACCCATGGCACACCAAGTTCCAACATTTATGAATCAATGACATCTGTGTGTACATTAAATATGTTAATGGACATGACCTTGGAACTACCCTCTATCTCACAAGAAAAACTTCCCCCTCGGACTGCTCAGCCTTGGTTTACCCCGGGAATCTCCTCAGTTCACACAGAGGAGCAGCGCCCTCAGCCTGAGTCTATTCTTAGCTCAAGGCTTTCTTAGGGTAACGACCAAAGCTTCTAGACCCTCACCCTTAACGACCCCTTGGAAAGGGGCTGCCAGGATGGCGGACAGGTGCACCTCCAGGACAAGTCAGGAACGTGGCCTTGTTGAGTCTCCAGTTTTGAACATGTTGCCCCAGGGTCTTCACACAATCAGAAGTGGCTATATCTCAATTCATATAGGGAGGCTCATTTATTGATAATGCATTTTTCCTTAAATGTAAACAACATTTTAACCCTTTTCTTACCTGAGAGTAAGTCTAGAAGATGTGTCAGCGAAAGGCATGATCTTAGACCAGAGTCAGGCTGTCAGGCTGCTCTCCATGAAGGGCCCCAAGAGTGATTTCAAAGGGCCTAGGGGTTTTGATGCCAATTTTGGATATTCCATCCGACTATCTGTCTATTAAGCAATATAATTCCAAGTCAAGGTACCACAAATTGTTGAAATAAACCAGACTTCATATTGTTTGTTGAGATCTGCAGGACAGTATTTTAATTTGGCCAACATTTCAACAATTGCTGGGGAGAGAATGGAAAAAATTGGAACCAAGAATATCTACATAATCAAAATTGTCTCTTATTCCTAGAGGCAAGACAGATACATTTTTATAGTGAAAAAGTCACTTAACGGAAATAGTTCTGACATTTCACTTTTAGGTAAGCTTGAGATAATTTTATACAAGAACTACAAGCATTGTCACCAAGCAGCCATATTTATTAGAAATCCCTCACGTTGCTTGTACAGGCCTTTTAAACAGATCTGGCACAAGTTTAGCTCACACAAATTTAGCTAGAGTTTACTTGAAAAAGCAGGATTCCACACAAGGAAAAAAATATTTGCGGTAGAGCAAGAGAAATTTTGGGAATTACTCATTATGAACTATTTGAGAGATATGGAAGACTACAGGGCATAAATGGAAGTTGCGGAGTTGCGTTGGCCGCCGCCTCCGCGCCGCCGCCTCCGCGCCGCCCTCACTCTCCCGCCAGCGCCCCCTCCAGCCCGCGCGCTCGGGCCGAGGCGCAGGCGCTTAGCGAGGAGGTCTCTGCGTCCAGCCTCCCGCACGCGGGCTGCTGCTGATGGACCGGTGGGGGAGCGCCCTCAAGCGTGCGCCCTCCACGCGAGGGGCGAAGAAGCCGCATCGTTACAGGCCTGGTGCCGCGGCGCTCCGTGGGATCCGACCTGGAGGCCACTGACCTTCTGCTTCGCAAACCTCCCCTTCCAGCGGCTGGTGTGAGAAACTGCGCAGGACTTCAGAACACATCTGCGCTTAGGAGTGCCGCTGTTGGCGCTTCGCGGGAGGCAAGTGAGGCCTATCTGGTTGACCTTTTTGAAGACACCAGCCTGTATGCTATCCATGCCAAACGTGGAACTGTTATGCCAAAAGGCAGCCGGCTAGCACGCGCAGATGTGGAGAAGGTGCTTAAGAATCCACTATGATGAGAAACATTTCATTCCTTAAAAAA
Source organism: Equus quagga (assembly GCF_021613505.1). Lineage (NCBI taxonomy): Eukaryota > Metazoa > Chordata > Mammalia > Perissodactyla > Equidae > Equus > Equus quagga. Next base: position 1,890,711 of record NC_060284.1, on the reverse strand, counting down.
AATTCTCTTCTTCCTGTTATTGGTCCTTCTGAATGTTAGATATTTCTTTTCCGTGGGGTCAAAAGGTACCTAACTGTATGATTGCAAGTGGAAAAATAGGGGACAGAAATCAGGTGTTGACTGTTTTTCCATTTTCATTTGTGTGTGAATTCTTAATACAAATATGAGGACATAAAGCATTAGTGCAAGTCAAACCGTTTCAGTGAACACGTTTCAGCAGTTCAACTTTAGAACAGTTATAAATAAACCTGATAAATTGTTCTGGACAATGCCAGCATTTGGATTTTTTTTAAACAAGTAAATTTCTTATTAACAGCAGCTAAATGGTGTTTATAGCATTTTTATCATACAGTAGATGGAATCTACTTGGCTAACTGAATTGTCCCACATGCAAGTACATGTTTTTAATGTTGTCCGTCTTCTGTGCTCTTCCTGTGCATTTGCTATTAAAATACACTAAACAATAAAAAATTAAGGAAGTTGTGAAGCTTGATAATAAAACAAGCACCCCTGAGACCACCACCAGCTTAAAAACTGAGCCTCAATAGCATTGAAGCCTGGCGAGGGGGGCTCTTCCTCTCCCATCCTCCTGCCTTCCTCCTCTGGGTAACTACTATTTCGAGTGGGTTTTTAAAATTCTTCTCTTATCTTTATAATTCTCTGAAATATATATGTGCATTGAGGTAGATGATTCCGCTGTGTTTGGTTGTGAAGTTTCTGTAAGTGGTAATTCTAGAACTTGATTTTTACATTTAGCTTTGTTTGAGGAGTTCAGGTATGTTATTGGATGAGCTGTGGCTAATTTATTTTTCACGATTATGTAGTTTTCTATTGTGTGACTACACCACAGTTTATCCATTCTCCTGTCAATGAGTGTTTGAATGACTTTCAGGGTTTTTCCCCTACTATAGCATATATCCATATATATCTTGTGGTGGACATGTGCAGATATTTCTCTATGGAATATGTCAAATTTACCAGATAATGTCAGACTGTTTTCCTAAGTGTTTATACCAGTTTACACTCACACGAACAAGGTACAAGAATTCCTGGCTCTTTTCATCCTCACCAACACTTGATATTGTCAAATTTCTTTATTTTAATGTTCCTTAAACTAGAAGATAAAAAACAGTAGCTTGCTGTGGTTTTAGTTTGTATTTTCCTAATGACTAATGATGCTGAGCATCTTTCCATGGGCTAATTTGCTGATTTTATATTTTCTTTAATGATATTTCTGTTCAAGTCTTGTGCCCATTTTTTTAAAAAAATCAAGCTGTTTTTCTCCCGTTGTTCTGCTATGAGACTTCTTTTATATTCTGGATACAAGTCTTCATCAGATAAAGTTTGCCAATATTTGCTCTCATTCTGTAGCTTCCCTTTTTTATTAGTGATGTCTTTTGAAAGACAAAAATTTATAATTTTGATTAATTTCAATTTATCATTTTTTCCCTTTGTGATTCATACTTTTAGTGCTGTATCTAGGAAATCTTTGCTTACCCTAAGGTCAAAAAGATTTTCTCCTATGTTTTCTTCTAGAAATTTTATGGTTTTGGCTCTTGTATTTAGTTCTATTTGCTATTTTAAGTTAATTTTTGTGTGTGGTGTGAGATAGGAGTTGAGGTCATCCAATTTTGCATATAGATATTCTGGCACCATTTTTTGAAAAGACCATCTTTTCTCCTTTGAATTACCCTGGCACCTGGGTTAAAAATCAATTAACTATGTATCTGTGGGTCTGTTTCTGTACTCTATTAATAGGTTATATTAATCTACACGTCTGCCCCACACTGATACCACACTATCTTGATTACTGTAGCTTTATAATGAGTCTTGAAATCAAGTAGAGTCAGTCCTCTGACTTTGCTCTTCTTCAAAATTATTTTAACTATTCTAGAGTTGCTTTGCATTTCCATGTAAATTTGGAATCAACTTGTTGATTTGTAAAAACACCTATGAGACTTACCTTTTCACTGTTTTTATGTTTTGTTTTGATTTGGTTTGGTTTAATGAATGGATGTTCCTAATTTTAATATGGTCGAATTTATCAGTCTTTTTCTTTATAGTTTGCTTTTTTTTTTTTCACTTTGTCTAAGAAATCCTTTCTTATCCTGAGGTTAAAAAATATTTTTCCTAGTATTTTCTTCAAAAAGTTTTTACTTTTGACCTTTATTGATTTTTGCATATGATCTAAGGTATGAACCCAATCTTATTTTATTTTTTCCATGTGGATAAAAAGTTATCCCATCCCATTTATTAAGTAGTCCGTCCTTACCCCAGAGATCAGTAGTAGCCCTCTGTCAGATACCTAGTTTACATATATGAGTCTGTTTATGGGTTTTCTGATTTATTACTTGTATAATTACTATAGTTTTGAAATGAATCTTGATATCTGGTAGGGTAAGTACTTACACTTTGTTTTACTTCAAGAATATCTTGTCTATTTTTGGCCTTTACACTTCCATATAAATTTAGGAATCAGCTGGTAGAGTTCCATTAAAAACCCCAAGTAGATTATGTGGGTTCTATTTTGCTCTCTTCTTGAATCTGGCCTGGCCCCTGTGACCTGTTTTGCCTGACAGAATGTAGTAGAAGTGACGCTTTGTAATTTCCAAGATGGTCGTTAAGAGATCTACAGCTTCTTCCTCTGCTGGGTGGAATACTCTCTCTCTTGGAATTGAGCTACCCTTAGAGGGAGCCCAATGTAGCTATGTGCAGAAAACCATGTGTAGAGAGGTTCCAGTCTTCCAGCCAGCCCTGCCAAGGCATCAGACACATGAGTGAATCCATCTTGGATGCTCCAGCACTAGCAGCCATGTGACATGCAACTTCATGAGCCAATGCCATATGGAGCAAAAGCACTACCCACACAACTTTGCTCACAGTCTCGACCTACAGAATTGTGAACAAATAAAATGGTTGTAGTTTTAAGGCATTATGTTTTGGAGTGGCTTTTATACAGCAGGTATTGGCCTGAAGAGCAGTATGGTGGCAAAATATTTGCCAATACTGTCATCATCATAGTACGTGAAAGATGGAAAATATACCTAATAAACTTGTGTTAATGCTACCCTCCATGTCTCTTAAGTTCTTCTTTATATTTTTCATATATTTGACCTCCAATCTGTACTCTGCATAATTTCTTCCATCCTATCTTCCATTTCACCAGTTCTCTCTTTAGCTGCAGCTACTCTGCTATTTACCCTAGCTTTGAGTTTTTCATTTTCTTTGTGATACTTTTCATTTCTTAAAGCTACATATGTATATAAACATTTTAATCTGCATATTTTTGTTGATCTTTTGCTCCTTACTCATGTTTTTAATTTCATCTTTCATTTATTTAAACCTATCAAACATTGTTATTTAAAAATTTTTTATTCAGTAATTCCAACATCTGAAATCTTTGCCAGTCTGGTTCTGTTGCTTTTTTTCTTTGTTGGTTGAGTGTTGTTCATAGTAGCTTTTTCCTTGTGTGGGTCTTTTGTTTTGTTTGTCTTTTTAGATTGTAAGCTCATGTTTGTTGCAACTATGTCCGTAGAAATATTTTGAGATACAAGTTGAAGGTCCTTGTGGTAGGTAGAATAATAGTCTCCCAAAGATTTTTGATGTCCTATTACCCAAAGCCTATGGATATATTGCCTTACATGGAAAAAGGGACTTTACATACATAATTAACATTAAGGACTTTGAGATGGGAAGATTATTCTGGATTGTCCACTGGGCCCAATATAATCATGAGTCCTTAAAAACGGAGAATTTTTCCCAGTTGTAGTGAGAGAAGGAGCTGTGACTACAGAAGAAGGGTTAGAAAGATGCAAAGCTGCTGGCTGTGAAGATAGAGGAAGGGGCCTATGAACCGGGAAATGTGGTTGGCTCCCGGAAGCTGGAGAAGGCGAAAATGGATTCACCCCTGGAACCTCCAGCTAGGAATGCTAACACTTTGATCTTAGCCCTGTGAGACCCACGTTGGACTTCTGACCTACAAACTGTAAGAGAATAAGTTTGTGTTGTTTTAAGCCACTAAATTTTTGGTAATTTGTTGCAGCAGCCATAGAAAGCTAATCCAGTATTTTTCCCAAGGAGGATTTCTTCACTTTCTCACTTATGCCCAGAGGCACCCCAGACATGGGTCCATTTTAAGTAAGCATTTGTGGAGGTGGAGGGGTTTGCAGTTTTTAAGACCTTCAGAATAAATATAGATTCATGTCAAAATCAGGTGAGAGCTGGCCAGTCGCTAAAATTCTCAAGGGAGACTTTCTGTTTTTCAGCCTTCTTTCCAAGCAAAGGCCAAAACAAACTATTTTCCTTGTTCCCTACGTTTGTGGGGAAGATTTCCCCGTCATCTTCCTGGGGATGGCCTCGCCTGTGTCCCGGCTTTGCCCAGAGTGCTCCCTCTGCTGCCTCCCTGCCCTGGGTGGGCCCGAGGCTTTACTCAGTCCCTCCGTGCACTGACACTCCCGCCCTTGGTCCACGTGTGCCCAGAGGCTGCCTCCTCGTTCCCTTCCCTCACTGCTTTTACACTGACTGCATCTTCCTTTCCCTAATCTCATGCTCCCTCCCCGGCCTTCAGCTTCCATTTCATTCCTGGCGTCAGCATGTTCCCCTTTCCTTCTTCTTCTATGTTTTTGTGTGTGGGTGGGCAAGGGTGAGAAGGATTCGTCCTGAGCCAACATCTGTTGCCAATCTTCCTCTTTTTGCTTGAGGAAGATTGTCCCTGAGCTAACATCTGTGCCAATCTTCCCCTATTTTCTATGTGGGATGCCTCCAGGGCATGGCTTAATGAGCAGTGTGTAGGTCCACACCCGGGATCCAGAGTGGGGAACCCTCAGCTGCCAAAGTGGAGTGCGTGAACTTAACCACTAGGCCACCAGGCTGGCCCTCCCCTTTTCTTCTTAGAGCTCATCTAATCATGTAAAAAAGTAAGAGAGAGCAAGTGTGTATTTGCATTTTGTTAAGTATTTTTAGATGCTATCCAGCAGAAGAATTTCAGGGTCTCTAGTCTCCCATATTGCCAAAATGGTCACAAACACTTTTGAATCTGTCCTTTTCTCTGCACTCTCTTCTTGCACACCTTCCTGCCAAGCTTCTCTCATGGAGGCTGCTTCCCGCTCTGACCCTCCCTCTCCACTGCCATTAGAGTCATCTTTCTAACACGTGTATCTGTGCACAGTAATGTCCTAACTCCCGTGTATGGCGTGCAGTCCCCCATGATATGAGTTTTATCCTGTTTCTCTAGTCAAATACCCATCACTTCCCTACCCCTACCCCACACTCCACATATCCCGAGCTCTTTGCAGCTTCCCTAGTGGCCTGGGCTGTTCACACATCTGTCTTTTTCTAATTCGTTTGCTTAGAGTCTCTTCTTCCGCCTCCTTTTTTCCAACCCCGTCTCCACCTGTTAACCTTAGAACCCCCTCACTTCAACACCCAGCTCAGTCTTCTCCTTGAGGAGCCCTTCTTTGTCCTTCCCTCCCCTGAGCACACAATTCACTGGTCTTGATTGGCCACTGTGTTGCAGGCCCTGTGCTGGCCCAGGGGTCACAGAATAAATAAGGACAAGTTTCACCATCAGGGAAGTCGTATTCTAGCAGAAGGACTCGCCGAGCAGTGGGGTCAGCCATGCCGTCTCTCTGCCATTGTTGCACGCCGTACTTACTCCTGTTGGAGCTTCACACCGGGCACTGAGTTCTTCGTATGCGTAGGGTATCCGAGTCTCTGATGTTTCTGTTTCCATTCCAAGTTATCGAGTTTTATTCTGGTGTTATACAAAGAGGGGAAAAAGAAGTAATTTGTTTATAGATCTGCCTCCCCTATTAGGCTGTGAGCTCTTTTAGAAATGAACCCTATATGATTTATCTTTGTGCATGCAGTAGGCACTTAATAAGAGAATGGACAAATGAGTGAGTTCCTACCTGTTCTGACATTCTGTAGTTCAAAGGTCATCTCTGCAGAATTTCATGCAGAACTGCTCATCTCTTTTCTGGTTTTACTTCACGCAGACTTCCATCTTAGCGTTTAACATTTGGAGATATATATATATATATATATATATATTTTATTGAGTTCATAATAGTTTACATCAATGTGAGATTTCACATTATTTCTTGACCATCACCATGTAGGTGCTCCCCTTCACCCCCTGTCGTCCCCCCCCTTGTAACCACTGAACTCTTTTCTTTGTCCGTGTGTTTGTTCATATTCCACATATGAGTGAAATCATCTGGTGTTTGTCTTTCTCAGTCTGGCTTATTTCACTTAGCATAATTCCCTCCAGGTCCTTCCATGCTGTTGCAAATGGGATGAATTTGTCTTTCTTTATGGCCAAGTAGTATTCCATTGTATATATACCACATCTTCTTTATCCATTCATCCGTTGATGGGCACTTGGGTTGCTTCCATGTCTTGCCTATTGTGAATAGTGCTGTAATCAACATAGGGGTGCATATGGTTATATTTTTATATTGTTTTTCTCTATTAAGATAATTTTTTTAAACTGTATTCCCTGTGGCTAACGCCTGGCATAAAGAAAGTGATCAATGAAGCTGGAATTGAAGTTTTATGTTCTGGCTCATAAATGCAAGCCCACTGAGCTAGTCTTAGAAATGTCAATTACTTAAATCGCTCAAAGGTAACTTCATTAACACTTTAAAACTTAAGTAGTTAAAAGACAAAACTTTCTAGTTAAAAGAGAGAATGTGCACAAATATTTGGCCAGTTAACTAATTAACTGGCTAAAAGGTAAAGGGAACTTTCAGGTTTTAGACTAACTGAAATAGACGTCATCAAAGTTTCATCTTGGGGGTTTCTGGAACAAGTGTGTAGTGCCTTGAACCAAATCCAGACGTCGGGACTCTCCGAGAGTGCCTCTAAGTTTCTCAGCAGTAGGTGGCGCTCACATCTTGGTGTTGACTGGTCTTTAATCCAGCTGGTTTTCCAAAAGATATTACTTTGAGGATGGAAAAGGGTGGCCCCCTGCATTCATTACGTATGCGGAGGGCAGAGTATGTCATTGTTGTAAGGATAAAAAATAAGTATTGATATTTTATCCAGCCCCTGTTGGCTGGTACCCTAGACACTGGCGAGTCTCAGTTACCTGCTTAGAAGAGGGGAAGGCAAGACTGGGAATTCAGCAGGCCGCGGAGTCGATTCATGGAGTGTTTGAAGTTTGGAGTCTGGCAGACCTTCCATGATCCAGAACGGAGACACTGCTGCCACTTCACCCTGTCTTCACAGGTAATGTTTGTCGAGTGCGTACTAGGCGCCAGGCGCCAGGCTTAACCCTTCCTACGGATTACGTAATTTAATCTTCACAAAGGGAGGAGCTTGCCAGTTAAAGACAAATCCTCCTCAAGGCCCTGCCAGCCCTTCCCCCTGCTTCACAGCCACACTCCTTGTTCACGCCGACCGTCCGTGTTCCTCACCGCCACTCACAGCTCTGCTGTCTTCCGCCGGGCCTCCACCCCCCACCCCAGCAGGACACTTTCTCTAAGGTGATTGGTAGCCTCCATGTTCTCTTCCCACTGAGCCTCCTTAGAACACTGTTCCCTTGGCTCCGGATGGGCCATGACGCATGGACTCCAGCAAGACTCAGTGTGTTGGGAAGCTGCTGTGCGGAGGCAGGAAAGGGGGAGACAGGACCGTCCACGCTCCTCATCGGCAGGCGAAGGTGATCAGTGTTGGGAGAATGTGTGTGTGTGGTGGGGCATCAGAACTGGCCACCCAAGAATGTGTCTCTCTGCCTTGATCATTTTCAAGGACAAAAAGACTCTGAAAGAAACTTTGACCTTCCCCCTAACTGCTGCTCCAGGAAGGAGCTCGTACTATAAGATAACTGCAGTGTAATGTAAAATGTGTCTCTCAGGTCCCAGGGTCTGTAGCTGGCCTGTTTGCATTTCCATCTTCATGTGAACTGCCTGCCTCCCCCTTGAAGTCCCAAACCGCTACCCCCAACATCCTGCTTTGTCTTTAGCTGAAGATGCTATTTAAGCTGGCGACCTCAGCCCTTTTGGTGAATTGCTCAGTTTTCCTGAGTTTCTCCCATGTATACATGTTATAAAGCTTTGTTTGATTTTCTCCTGTTATTCTGTCTCATGTCAATTTAATTCGTAGACCAGCCAGAAGGACCTAGAGGATAGAGGAATTCTCTTCCCTCTGCAGTATCACAAGGTGGAATAAAGCCGGTTACGTTAGTTTTGTGTGGTGTTTCTACTGTTCTGTTAAGAACAAAACACATAGTCACGTATGAACTATGAAATACGAATTGGGTAATTTCAGTGATTCCACATATGAGCTAAATGTTCTTAAATTTGCATTAAAAACTACTATTGCACAATCAAAAGATGAATGGTGAAATTCATGCTAATAATCGACATTTTAAATTTTTCTGTACCTAGAATGACATTAAATAGCAAACTAAAAGCACCATGCCAAGTTGAGTACCTCCAAGAGCTCATTAGTCCCGCCTTCTGAACAAGAGGCCTTGCGTTTTTATTTTGCACTGGGCCCTGCAGACTATGTAGCTGTTCACAGCCCTGACTTGGAGGTTGGGGGGCTAAATCGTAGCTGTTCTTTCTATAACTCAGTTTGATTTCTGACTGAGCCCCTATTCTGCCTCATGCAAAAACTTGATTGCTCCCATTCGAGAAAACTCAGTCCAATTTAGTAATTTCTCTGTCCCCTTAGGTTCAAAACTCAGTTAACGCTGGGTTCTGCCCATCCTGGAACAGCCTCCTCTGTCCCCTTAGGTTGGCATCAAAGCATCGGAGGATGGAGGTTTCTCGTCCATCATCATCCACGGTCAGCTTCTGCTGCTGCTGTCAGTGTTGTGTCTCATCTTTCTTTCGTGGCTTCTATCTCCAATGCATTTGATGAAGATAATGACCTCTAATTGAGGCTCTTTTCTAAGTTCTTGAATTATTGCATTCATTTAATTTGCACAATAATCCTATGAGGTAGGAACTATTTATTATGTCCATTTTGCAGGTGAAAAAACCAAGGCACAGAGAGATTAGGAAACTGCCCAAGGTCACACAAGCTAGGAAGTAGCAGGCATACTGGCTCCAGAACCTGCTGTCTTAATTATACACTAGACTACTTCTCTCAACTTGATTTCCCCAAAGGCCCTACTTGGTCGTGATAAATGTTTTCTTTTCTTAATACAGTGTTAAATTTGACTTTAAAAATTTTTTAAACTTTTTAAATTAATAAGAGAGATTGGCCTATAATTTTTTATAAAATTATAAGCTGCTGGTGTCTGGCCCCTGCTCTCAGAGGTGCAGCTTGCAGGTGGCAGAGGTGACGGCAGTGAGGTGTCTGCTGGGGCCGTGCCGTGGTGTAGTTGGGCACTTGTCCTGGTCATATGGGCCGGACCACTTCAGTGCTGGCTGTGGTGCACAAGCCCGGCTCTCTGGCCTCCTGGAGAATCAAGAAGCTACCTACTAGCTTACTAGTACTTTTCTGCTCAAATTAGCTTGAGTAGATTCTGTTGTCTGCAGCTAGGAGGAAACTTTAGGACACAATACGTGGTCACTTTTTGTACGTTAGACTCTATTTAGTACTAGTTTTAGTCCACTTGAGCTATGATGTCTGACAGGAATATATCAAAATATAACATGCACAATATTGAAGGCGAAGAACAAAGAGGACTGACACCATCCGACTTCAAGACATACTGTGAAGCTACAGTAATCATGTCAGTGTGGCATCAGCAAAATAATAGGCAAATAGATCAATGGGACAGAATAGAGAGCCCAGAAATGGACCCACATTAATATAGTCAACTGACCTTTGACAAAGGAGCAAAGACAATGCAGTGGAGCAGACAGTCTTTCCAAAAAACGGGACATCCACATACAAAAAAAAAAAAGAATCTAGACTCAGACCTTACACTCTTCACAAAAATTAACTTAAAATGGATCACAGACCTAAATGTAAGATGCAAAACTATAAATCTCCTAGAAGAAAGGAGAAAACCTAGATAACCTTGGTTTTGGTGATGACTTTTTTGATGCAACGTCAAAGGCACAATCCATGAAAGAAAGAATTGGTAAGCTAGACTTCATTAAAATTAAAAATTTCTTCTCTGCAAAAGACACTGTGAAAAGAATGAGAAGACAAACAACAGGCTGGGAGAAAATATTTGCAAAAGACTTATCTGATAAAGGACGGTTATCCAAAATATACCAAGAACTTTTAAACTCAACAATAAGAACACAAACAACCTAAATAAAAAATGGGCCAAAGATCTAAGCAGACCCCTCACCACAGAAGATATACAGATGGGCAGTAAGCATATGAAGAGATGCTCACATCATAGGTCATCAGGAAAATGCAAATTAAAACAACTATGAGATACTACTACACACCTATTAGATGGCCAAAACCCAGAATACTGGCAACGCCAAATGCTAGTGAGGATGAGGAGCAACAGGAACTCTCATTCATGGCTGGCGGGAAAGCAAAATGGTGCAGCCACCTTGGAAGACAGTTTGGTGGTTTCTTAGAAACATACTCCTGCCATACAATCCAGCTGTCACGCTCCTTGGTATTTACCCAAAGAATTGACAGTTATGTCCCCACAAAAACCTGCACAAGAATATTTACAGCAGCTTTATTCATAATTGCCAAAACTTGGAAGCAACCAAGGTGTCCTTCAGTAGGGCTAACCTTTCTCAGCCCTGGACATGGCCCGACGGCCACCAGCGATGCTGACGGCCACTGACTTCTTCCTGTTAAACTAGCAATTTCATATCTTGGATAATGTCCTCAACTATACGTCACACAGGGGCCCTTTATCAACCTAGCTAATCAGAATAATGGCTTCACTTCAATGCAGTTTAATCCCAATATTGGCACATACACACTGTGTCATTAGTAATACACAGGTGCAGCCCTGGCTCCCTCTCCATCTCCGTCTCTTATCAGTCTATTCCTCACTTCTGAGCTCCAACCACCTTGGCTTCCTCGCTGTTCTTCAAGCATACCCAGTATGCTCTGGCCTCAGGGCCTTTGCACTGGCTATTCCCTCTGCCTGGAATGCCCTTCCTCCAGATCTCCACGTGGCTCCCTCACTCATTTCATCAGGTCTCTGTTCAAACGTCTCCACAGAGAGGTCTGCCCTGATCACCCTTCTAACATATGACCCTCCCACTATCCGATCCCCTATCCTGTATTTTTCTTATCAAGCATTCAATACATGCACTGCTCTAAGGATCTAAATTACCATTATTAATCCACAGGACCACCCTATGAGTTAACTGCTATTCTTATTCACCCTATTTTACACTTGAGAAAATGCAGGTTCAGAGAGGTTAGCTACTCGCCGGGTGTTACAAAGCATGTCAGTGGCACGCTGGGCTTCTGACTCAGGCATTCTGCCTCCAGAATGAACGTGTTCACCACGCGGAGAGCTTCCCATTGCCTGGTGTTTATTGGGTCATTATTGTCAGTCTGCGAGTTTGTCTTGTTCTCAAGTCTGTGTCCCCGGTGGGAGCCTGGCACACAGTAGGTGCTTGTATTGGTCTGCTGGGGCTGCCATAGAAAAATGCCGTGGACTGGGTGGGTTAAACACCAGACACGCACTCCTCAGTTCTGGAGGCTGGAAGTCCAGGACCACGGTGCAGCAGGTTTGGTTTGTTCTGGGGCTGCCTGCTTGCTGTGTCCTCGCGTGGCCTTTCCTGTGTGCATGCTCGTATCTGGCGTGTCTCTCTGTCTGTGTCCTAATCTCTTCTCATAAGGGCTCAGTCCGATTGGGTTAGGGCCCACCTTAACGACCCCACCTTACCCTAACCACCTCTGTAGAGGCCCCGTCTCTAACAGTCACGTGCTGAGGGACAGGGGTAAGGGCTTCCACACACGAATGTGGTGAGGGTTGTAATTCAGTCATAACAATGCTCAATAGAGTCTGGTGGGGAAACTGGCCCTGAGCTAACATCCATGCCTATCTTCCTCTATTTTGTACGTGGAGAGCCTGCCACAGCACGGCTTGACCAGCGGTGTGTAGGTCTGAGCCCGGGATCCAAACCCGCATACCCTGGGCCACCAAAGCAGAACATGCGAACTTAACTGCTACACCACCAGGCTGGCCCCAATAGAGATTTTTTTTTAATGAATAAATGAAGCATTAGATATTAACAGGTAAACTAGACATCCCCTAAATAAATTTCTGTTAATAGCCTTTTAAAAAATTCTCCCCAGATTATCTGCCAGGAGGCACACTGGCACCGCCATGTGGGGAAAACACATAAACCCCCATGATGATGCAAGGTTGGTGACCTGGCCACTTACCATCCACATTTGTGGAAATCTGCAGGACTTACAGTGACATGGATGGATTCGCCTCACTGAAGCACGCTTCACCCACAATTCCCAGCCTTGCATCCCATTCGCTCTATAGGTTTGAGAGTGGATCGGGGGAGCCCCCATATAGTCACTAGACCTATTTCAGAGGCTCTGTGTGCTCCCGTGGAACGTAAACGTCACCTTGTGAATGCAGGCTCCTATGGCTCCCCGTCTGCTCATTTAATTTCTGGAATTGGTCAATCAGCTTAGACTCATCTAAATGCAGACTCAGATTCCGTCACGGAAGGGTGCAAGTTATCCATCCAGGTGGACCCAAAGGAGGCAGGTGGTTTTTTAACAACATAGTCCTCGGGGGCTGGGCTTCCTGTATCAGCTCTTAATATTCCAGTTTTTACAAAATAGTTTTTCTCTGTCCTTCCACAGCTTACCTTGCAGTCACATAGCTTACATATAAAACATTCTGGCTCTCTGTCCCATCACGGTTCATGTCTGCAGAGTTGTACGTACTACTCCTTGACCCAACACAAGACTCTTCTGTAGCACGTGGAATGGACAGAGGTGGCCTCTGAGCAGACTTTGTTCATTCTGGAGCCAATGCCCTCCAGAAGGCTGTGGTTTCCAGTCACAAATTCTCTTGTTCTACTTTAGACCCTGCTGAAAAGCAGTGCCATTTTGGGGAGGTAAATAGAGCAATCACACGGGCACACGATCTCACAAGGATTCTATCATGGGGAGGGTAGTTTCCCACCGAGACCTTCTCAGCCTCCTGAAATTAACCCCATCTGGCACAGCGAGTGGGTTTCCACAGTCCCTCAGGGAACTTGGGAAGGAATGGTTGGGACAGCCCTCACTCATCCGTGAGTCAGCTATCAAGATCCCTGAGGTTGTAGTGGTCCAGGATTCAACTTCCCACCCACCTTGCGTCTGCCACCAGAATGGTACCCAAAAGGGAGAAATATTGGCATCATCATGGGCCCTCAACTGGAGCTTGCAGTTTCTTGTTCCACTCAACTTCCACCATGAGAGATACCAGGACCTTCTAACAAGTGTTTCCGCAGATGGCAGGTGCACTCCTTTAAAGAAAGTGAACTCCACGGTTGCAAAGGCTCAGTAAGATGGTTGAGCAACAGTCAGCAAACTATGACCTGCAGGCCAAATTTGCCTGCTGCCTGTTTTTATAAATAAACTTTTATTGGAACACAACCATGCCCACTTGTCCGTGGATCACCTATTGCTCCTTTTGCACTACAAAGGCAAAGTTGAGCAATTGTGACATAGACCAAGTGTCCCACAAAGCTTAAAATACTTACCAGCTGTCCCTTGACAGAAAAAGTTGCTGACCTAGTCCTCCGAACCCCAAAGCAGAGCTAATGTAGCCAGGAGCTCCTGCAATCAGCCTCGAGAGAGACCAGTCCAGAGGGGAATCGAGGACGGAGGGACTCAGGAGAGAAGTAGCCAAGGAAAAAGAAAGCATACAAATCGCCTCGTGTGTTTGAACATCTTGGGAGGAGATTTGTACCCCAGTCCTAGAATCTGAAAATTAAATAGTGATGATTACCTAGAAAACTAAACAAACAAAACAAAGGCAATTATTAACTTGACAGAAAATGAAAAGTTATATAATCAAGTTAGTCATAATGCACCGCATGGTTCAGCTGGGCATAAATGATAGTTCTAACAATGTGAACGTTGAGTATGGATGTTAGGCTGGGGTGTATTTTTA
>NC_060284.1:1528655-1531893 GCF_021613505.1 Equus quagga | reverse complement strand
TCTCAGTGGTGACACAGCAGTGATCAGGGAGCAGTCCAGTGTGGGCACTGTTAATCACGTACTGTGCCTACACAATAACTTCAACTCCAAAGAACTGACTTCTAACATTTTTCAAAATTAAATTATAATAATTTTTGGATAAAACCTTAATATATACTTATGCCAGAATTTCATTCCATAATGGAATATCTGGCCAACACTGAAGAATTTTGTATTCAAGAGCCGTAGCTAGCATTTCTGGAGAACTTCCTCCACGAGCACATTACATACGACCTCTCTCCTAGTGTCTCACTACCACCCAGTGAGAGGAGTACATTACTACCCCCCTCTTGGAAATGAGAAAACTAAAGAGGTGCAGTTTGTTCCAGGTCAAATGGCTAGAGATGCTTAGAGATTAAGTGACTTCCTCAAGGCTATATTATGTACTAATTACACACATATATCGCTATGATTGCTACTAGTGAAAAATGCTGCAGTAAACACCTTCGTAGGTATATATACACATATATCACATGGATCCCAGGAGCAGCACTGAACACCACTCATCAAGCCACGCTGTGTTGGCGTCCTGCATACAAAGCAGAGGAAGATCAGCACAGATGTCAGCTCAGCGACAATCTTCCTCACCAAAAAAATAAAAATAAAACAATAAAAAATAAATGAAAACCTGGTTGAAAGAAGGAATGCCAACGGGTTAGAAAGACCCGACTGTGGTGAAAGCATTTAACCTCTGGGACCACAATGGAACAAAGCAGGAGATGGTGGCCTCTCTCCCTGGGGACAGAAACTTTTAGATAAAGGGCGGGGCGGTATACCGGGAAAGAGGTCAGCTGTGTTGGACGGAATGCTCTGAACTAGACGGAGACCACAGCACCGCAGGAAGGGAATCCCGCATCCCTGGGTCTTCAGCCAGCCCCACTGTGACTGTGCAGGTCACTACCCTCGTCATCAATGTGCACCAAATACTGAGTTTCTATCATGTGCCAGGCCAAAACAGAGAGGGCCACTAGCCTCATGGAACTTACAGGTTTAGTTGGGAAGACAGACATTAACCCAGTAATTACATAATAATTACATTTTGTTAAGAGCTATTAAAGAAAAACACAGGATATATATTAGAATAAGGAGTCAGACAAGTTTCTCCAAAGAAGGTGAGGTGACATGAAGCTGAAGTCAGCAGAAAAGATGACGTTTCCTTTCAAAGGCTCTTTTGTAGATCAAGTGCGAACGCATGAAAGAGCTGAGGAGGATGTGTGGCACATAGTGGGTACTCACTAAACGTGACGAGCCCCATACAGTTACAAAGTCGTGGCAAAAAAACAGAAAGAACGCTACAAATGTGGGAGAGATCAGAATGAAGATCATCCACACCTGTTGATCTGCCATCAGGAAGAGATGACAGACAGGATAGCAGAGCAAGGTTAAGGCTCGAAACCTTAAAAAGGCTTGAAAGTCACCAGGTGATGGTGAACTGAGGACCACTTCATGCCCTTAGTGATTCTGAGCCTTGACGAGACAATCTAGTTTTAAATTTAGGTATCAGAGACTATTACCATAAAGCCAAGTCAACAGCTCTGCGCCCTCGATACCTCCCTTTGACAAGCTGTGCAGGTGTGATGATGGCAGTTTTGTCAACAGCTAAGCATTTATGTGGATATTGTTTCTTAACTGTTTTGTAATTCTCAATTAAAATTCAAGCAATTTTCTTTCACTTGATGGCTATAAGACTTCTTATGATAATTTGACACCAGAATGTCATGAAATATTTTCAACTACGCAAGATAAGTGATCTATGATATAAATGCCTATTATGTACCACACTCCCTATATTGGTTGTAACATTTAATTCTCACAACAATCTGAACAACAATTACTATGCTTATTTTACCAAGTACATCTCTTTCTTCTTATCAATTCTGTGTTGCTAAGTCCAATGGCTACTTCTGTCTCCAGCCTCCTCAACCCCCAAGCATCATTCCGCAGTCGAGCACTGTGTTCAACGACAGAACCCTTCTTGAAACACATTCTTCACTTAAACTACCTAATTCCATAACCACCTGCAAGTGTTCTTATGTGAGGTGCTCCTTTGCTTGCTTACAGGGCACGTGTGGGGTTCGCTGCTTGCTGCTCTCTACATACTACTCCTCAGTAAATTCACCAGCTCCCGTGACTTTTTTTTCTTTTGGGGAAGGTTAGCCTGGAGCTAACATCCACCACCAATCCTCTTCTTTTTGCTAAGGAAGATTGGCCCTGAGCTAACATCCGTGCCCATCTTCTTCCATTTTTTATTTGTGGGATGGCTGCCACAGCATGGCTTGACAAGCGGTGTGTAGGTCTGCTCTGGGGATCCAAACCAGCGAACCCTGGGGCTGCATAAGAGGAGTGCGGGAACTTAACCGCTGAGCCACCGAGCCAGCCTCTCCTGGGGACCACCCAGATCAGTGGTTGACAGAATGTGGTCCCCAGATCAGAAGAATCAACCTCACCTGGGAACTAATTAGAAATGTAAATTATCAGGTCATTCCAGATTTAAGGAATCAGAAACTGGGGGTGAGACCAGTAACCAGTGTTTGAACAAGCTCTCCAGGTGCTTCCGATGCACACTAAAGTCTGAAAATAATTGAGCTACATTAGTGTTTTTCATACTGCAGCTCACAACTCATTACTCTGTCAAGAAATAAACTGACCTGCAAACAGCATTTTAAAAAATTAAATGGATTGAATAGAAAAAGAATAAAGTTCTTATATAAGGTAAGGAATACTTCAAGAAACTTTTGTTTCAATTATATATACATGTTTATCTGTGTATACCCATTTATACTTGGTTGATAAGTGAAATATATGTTACTGTAGCTCACAGTCTGAAAGAAACAATCTGATTTACAGGATGGCTGTAGAAGCCAGCTCTCTGCATGGATCTACATGTGACTGCGGAAGCCAGCTCTCTGCATGGATCTACATGTGACTGTGGAAGCCAGCTCTCTGCATGGATCTACATGATGGCTGTAGAAGCCAGCTCTCTGCATGGATCTACATGATTACTGTAGAAGCCAGCTCTCTGCATGGATCTACATGATGACTGTGGAAGCCAGCTCTCTGCATGGATCTACATGTGACTGTGGAAGCCAGCTCTCTGCATGGATCTACATGATGGCTGTAGAAGCCAGCTCTCTGCATGGATCTACATGATTACTGTAGAAGCCAGCTCTCTGCATGGATCTACATGATGACTGTGGAA
>NC_060284.1:1519431-1528255 GCF_021613505.1 Equus quagga | reverse complement strand
GATCTACATGTGACTGTGGAAGCCAGCTCTCTGCATGGATCTACATGTGACTGTGGAAGCCAGCTCTCTGCATGGATCTACATGACGACTGTAGAAGCCAGCTCTCTGCATGGATCTACATGTGACTGTAGAAGGCAGCTCTCTGCGTATCTGGTTCCTCCTTGTCATTCAGCTCTTATCTTGGCCTCATACCCATTCTGCTCAATGTTGCCTGCTCTAAGGCATTTGTCCTCATACTACCTTGTTTTATTTTAGTTATTTATACTATTCATCAATATTTAAACACCTTACTATTTATGATCTCTCCCTCCCACTAGAATATAAGCTAATGAGAGGAGAAATCTTGTTCCTTGCTGTGTTCCCAACAGTTAGAACAGTGTCTGCCTACCTGTAATATCCACTCAATAAACATTTCTTGGCAGGAGGAACTTTATAAACAAGTAATTTACCAAAGTTCATCTAGGTTGGATTTCACTACACTTTAAAATCATGTGTATCTCATGCCTGTGATCTCTCTGATACAATCCTGGTGGTGTAATGCTTGGGTCCACAGTCCACTTCATAGTCCTGGACCATGGGAAAGTGATGTACCTATTGTTTCACCACTGCAAAAAGGAATGCTTAGTTTGGCGACAATAAGAATCCGATGAAACATTGAGGCAATCTACTTTCAGTTTTGGATGGATGAGAAGAGTAGTCATTTCACAAGAGTTAAGGAACAAAGAAAAAGCCATGGGGTCCATTTCAAAAAGAAATAGAGGAAAGCTAGAGCCTTTAGGGTCACTCACATTTAAATGTGAACCACCTAATACCACCCTGTACAGTTCACTCTTCTGGAGAAGGCTAACAGTAAATAAACGGGAAGGGAAACGTACAGCGAGAGGAAAAAATTGGGGAGCAAAACAAATGGAGAGGAACGCCATATTCACAGCCCAAAGAGGTGAACTGGAGAACCTGCGCAAGGCTACGGCTAGAAGATGACTTAGGTAATAGAAATCTTCCGCATTCGGTGTAAACTGGTGTGCTTCCTGAACCCCACTGATGCCGTGAAGGTGTCTGTGCACGTGTGAATACACAGGTACACATGATCGTGGAACTCTGGGGAGGGTGCTGCTGCTCCGCCTATCTTACAGCCTCAAAGTGCTATTCACTAGATACCCCAATCACATTGTGCCTACTTCTGCCGGAAAGGGATTTAAGTAATGGGAAGTACAGATGACAGCACAGGCTCTGGAGGCAGAGAGCCAGGGTTTAAACTCCATTGCCACTATTTACCAGCTGTGTAACATATTCCTTAATTTCTCTGAGACTCAGTTTCTTTATTTGTATAATTAGAGACCTCCCACAGTTGATACATTCACTGAGTTAATAACACACGTGAAGGCCTGGCACACAGAGAGCAGAGTGTTCACCAGGCATCGCAATCCTTATCCTGAGCTCTTTAAATGCTTTCTCCTCTCATTCTCACAACAGTCCTATGAAGCAGGTTATTATAAGACATCCCTTCCCCGCTCTAGATGAGCAGCTGTGACCCACGAGGAGGTTAAGTAACTAGTCCCTGACTTCACAATTAAGTAGGAGAACTAGGGTTAGAGTTGTCTTAGTCACAGCCTAACAGGTTTCCTAACAACCATGGAGATTGTGGGTGTTCCAGCATCCCAGAAAGTATGAATAATTGACAAGCCATCTCCACTCCGCAGCAGCTCTCCAGTATCTGTACTGGCACAAGGGGTGACATCACACGTGTGCACGTCATCATGGGTAGCTCTCCGAAAGAAGCTGAGGACCAAGGCACCATGGTACATTTATCACATTTTGTTCCCAGGCCCTTACAGCCTCCCGTCCAGGCTGGTGACCCCACCAAGAAAGAAGGAGCTAAGTTTTATTCATTTCATAGCAAACTCGCTTAACAGTGTTAGTAAAAAGCAGTTGGCTTTCAACAAAGATTTGGTGAATAAATGAAGAATATACTGCATGAGAAAGGGCTCTGTAAAATCAGAAAGTACAAACCAAGTTCTCATAAAGTTGACTAAATCATTATAAACTTATATTTACATATGATATTTAGAAAAATATAAAGTTATAGAGTCAACTTAATAACAATAATCAATAACAGTAAGAGCCGTAATACTTGAGGATTCACTTCACGGCAGGCTAAAGGTCGCACTGCCTCATCTGCGTCCTCACCACAAGCCCGAGGACGGACCATCATCCCGGGGAACACGGCTTGCGTAAGGTCACACGCTAGGAAGTGCTGGAGCCAGGATTTTAACTCTTTCAATTTCTATATCAAACTCCTTTTCTATATTGTAGAAGGAAAAAGATTATTTTTTAAAAGATGTATTTCACGAGCCATAAAATTCACCCATTTAAATACATAATCCTGTGGGTTTTAGGATATTCACAATTGTACAACCATTATCACAATCTCATCACCCCCAAAAGAAATTCCATGCAAAACAGCAATCAGATCTAACTCTGTATACTTTACACACATAAAAGAAATTCAAATTCTTTTAAATAAAGCCTCCATTAAATATACATATGAACGTATATTTGACACAGCTAATGCAAAAGAAAATCACGAAAGTAATTCCAAAGGAGAAAGGACGACTTGGGGGCCTTCACTGATTTTGCGTGATGTTGAGCAACATCACTATCCTAAGAGGATGCTTGAGCAGGGTGAGTCAAGAGCTGAGCAGGGCGAGTCCAGAGCTCACGTCCACATCCCACCCAGGTTACTGTGCGTCAAGCTGCAGTTTCAAGGACTTCTTAGTGCTTTTGTATTCACAACCAAATCGTAAGACCGGGAGGGAGTGTAGATCACATAGCGTACACCCAGCGCCTTTGCTGTTCACTCTAGTGTTACATAGTGTCAAGAGAGCAGCTTAGGGAGATAAAGTCACCAAAGTTATGGAGACGTAGATTTTCTCTTTCAGCATACGTTCCTGCACATTTTTTAAGAACCCAGAGCATTGTATTTGGTAATTTGCAACAATCATTAAAGTACAATTTAATAAATTCTGCACCCACTTCAAATAATGAGAAGGAACTCACTGTTGGTAAACACGTCTCCGTCTTCATTTTCATCACTGTCATCAGATGGGGCTTTATAAGGAGGCGGCAGCTTCATCGGAGGGGGGGCAGTTCCTCGCCTCTGGAGATGAAACATTTGAGAGAAGGGTTAGCACAATCCTCTTCCCCAAGGACAAACAGAGTAGAAGGATGATCGGTAGATATCTTGACTGTATCCAACTTCAGTCACATCACGAGGATTGTAAAACAAGTACAATTTATTCTCTTTTGTTTATGCTACTACGTAAAAGTGACTCCGTGAGGTAAACACACCAACACAAAAACAGGAACTCAAAAGCACAGTTTTTAGGACTGCTGACCCGCTCAGAGGAGTGCGCTCCTTTCCCCAGTGAGAAAGCCAATTATACATATTTTCTTTATACTGTTAAAGCTTTATTTCTTTGTTACTAACCACATAATCCAAATGAAAGACATTTCCGAAATAAGCCTAAACGTAAAAGCCACCCACTGTATTAATTCTAGAACATTTAAACTTTGTATTCAATTGTAGAAGGCACAGATTTCATTCTTAAAAAAATATTTGAAATGAAATAAAGATTTTTCTAACTGAGAAGTTATTCATCCATAATCTGTAGATAGTCAACACACATTTCAATGTTTTAAAAAAGGAAGAACTCTTTATGATGAATACTTTTTGTATTTCTGTGAAAGTATTCTTTAAATTTACACACCAAATGATACAGCACAGCAACATTTGGTTCAAACAGACTGACTTAAAGTAGAACAAAACTCTATGAGAAGATTACCTTCAAGTAATGTAGACATTTTCTTGAACGCTGGGAAAAATAAAACATGCCAAACTCTACGGAGAGATCCAAGCTGCTAAAAAGAATAGGAGCCGATATACCCAAGCACTCGGCAAACACCAGAATAAAGGCGTCAAGATTTGTTCTGCCACAGGATTTCAACACAGGACATTCAATTATGCTTTATACGACCAAACCACTAATAGCAGGATACACTTCAGCAAATGGACAGCGACTGGTCCATTACAGAAAGCAGGCATGTAATAAATGCCTCCAAAATAGAAAACACTATTTAGAATCCATAAAGGAAAACACACACTCCAATTTATTTAAGATGATGTTTAACCAAAGCAGCATTTCATATATATGCAGAAAATCCAAAAATCGACAAAATCCAAGAGTGATGAAGGAAGAGAAGATGCCAAATACAAAATGCTAATTAAGCAACAAAAAGATTCAGAAACTTGATCAGTGTTGCTTTAATTCTTGCTTGAAAAGCCTTAAAGGTGAGTTAAATGAAGAGAAAAAGGCAAATGAATTCTTTTCAGTAAACCTTTTCCTCAGAGCCAGACCATTCTAGGTCAAAGACAGTAAATAAAGACAGGCAGCTTTTAAAAGAATATTAAGAGATATGAATCCTCTTTGATAGCACTTCTTTTATATTTAAGGGGAAGCTGCTCATGCAACTGATTTATTTAACTTCTACCAATACTCTCAAAAAGAAGACAGGACACTCACGTCTTGTTCCCCCTAAAGTCTGAAAGTGCGTTGCGAGCTGTCTGGGCATCTTTCTCCTGCACTTGAGAGAAGGGTGTAGGGAGGGCCAGGCTCTCCATGGCAGAGAAGGCTGGAGCAGGAGATACACAGGGAGGCTGGGTGAACATGGTCTCCATGAGGGCTGAGAACACAGACGGTGTGGTATCCTCGGCTCCGAGGACAGTGCCTGGCACAGAGGAGGCCTCTCTTAGCTATCTGCTGAAGGAGTAAATCACTGCTTGTCACTCATGCTTCTCGGGTCTCCTGACGTACTAACTTTTAGAAAAATGACAATGATGCAAATGGTTCTCCCCCAATAGCATTGCATATTAGTTTTGTCTGGTAGAGATGCAAATTATTTTAGTTCTGTAGAAAGGATAACTCCAAAGGTTACGGCTTTATTGCCCTGTAAGGCATTAACCAGTTTTGTACCTAAATTGGGATCTTACTTGAGCATTCTTTCTTTCAACAGTTATAAATATGTCACTCTCTCCAATTCTCTCTGAACCAGGTTAACCATCTGGTTAGCTCCCTAGTTAATGAGTTAAATAGAGATTTGGCACCTGCAGACCTGGCATAACTTTATAGGCCATGTGTTCATTTCTCCTTAAACCACACTTTGTCAGGTGCGGATGTCCCACTGCGACGCTCAAACAGCTCAGCTCCCAGAACCAGTTAAACAGTGGCATCTGAGACGCAATCACAAGCGGTTACGCCCAGAGATGTGATTTCTCGGCTCCCACAGTAAATCCACAGTGGCAACAGAACTTTGTCTTTTTGACTCTGTTTCTCTGTTTTTTATTTCCAATTCTAAGTTTTTGTTTCTCATTCTAAGCCAAGTTTGGTTCTGATCTGCACTTGGGCAATACGTTACTTGTCGTTAGTAGCAGCAACCAATGAGTCTGTTTTTATGGTCCTGACAGTTGAGTGCTATTTGTTGAGATGATGAGACTCTATCACATGTTGGTTCTATAGGGACCTACTGAATCTAACCAACAGACAAATCTACTCAGTAGGATCTTGGTTCTACAGGGATCTATTCTCTATCGGTGGAGAAACAACAGTGAATGAGTTTGCCAGTCTTTCTGTTTGCCTGCTGGTGTTTCTGTACAAGAATGTGTCCTCGGTCCACTGAGAGAACAGCTTTTTGATGTACAAACCAGTGGGTTTTTGCATTTCTGTGTCTACTTCTGACATACGGCTCAAGTTGTAGAGAAGCTGAAAGCACTCTATGTATCCGAGATGGAGAAAAGCCCTTGTCTCTCACTGTGAGTGTGAAATATTTTCATATCTTCAGAGGGTATTAATAAACAAGATGTAAGTCCCCTAAAGAATTTCCTTCAGATTAGTTTATAGGGACTAATAAACATTATTCAAATCTAATAGTCTCTAAATTCTAATAAACTTTAAATAAAAATTTTAATAGAAAAAGTCTAATAAACTCTATTATTCCTAATAATAGTTTTCCAGAAAATAGTGAAACTAAACTTCTATTACTTTAGATGTGCAGCCTTTTAATTTAAAAAAAAAACAAAACTTTTCACAGAAACCAATAACTCAGAAGCATTTTTATACAAGAATCCAGATTCACAAAATCAAAGTGATTTGGTCATTTTAATTTAGAAACAGCTGTACTTTCTCCCTGATCTCCTTGGTCTTATTGGTGTGGAGTATAAAACAAATATATGACTATAAAAACATTTATACCAATGTTGCATGATACTCACGTCTATGTGCTATGCATGTAGACACACACACATACATTCGTATATGTAAGAGTACCACACATACTTACACATTAACCTGAGAGTCATCAGCCAGTTCTAAGGCCCAGCACGCTGTGGAACAGCACTGGTGGAACGCTGTATTATCTGCTGCTGTTAACAGTGATCAGACAGCATGCGTCCTCCAACACTCCAAGTGCCAACAGGTCTCAAGGTCACTCTGACCTCTGCAAAATGCCTTCATGTGTTCCCCTGAGCCCCAGAGTCTAGCACGCCCGGATCCTTCACTTGGAACAGAGGTCGGCTCCCTATCAACCTTGCTGAGGTGTAATTTACATGAAATTAAGTGTTCTCATTTGAAGTACTCAGTTGGAATAGATACATTTTTATAAGTTTAATATGACTATATTTTAGGGACTATTATGTTTGGTGGGAGACAGCATTTGCATTTGTGCAACACCTAAAAAGAAAACAAAGATAACAGAAGACGGCTTGTCTACTAGTTAACATCTCCCAGTCGTGAGTAGTGGCCACAACTCCTTCAGGAAAAAGAGTACGTGAAATACCGCTGAAGAAAAAATTAGAAAGAAAGCACAATGGAGCCGTTACGAACCTGCAGTTATATTAGTATTTCTAGAATCCCGATTGCCTATCGTTTCACACCCTACATGATGCAAATAGGTCAGAAAAGACTGAACTGAGAAAACAAAAGAAAAATCAGGCGTTTATTCAAGACCTGCTTATTGATTTTTTTCAGTTTTTTAGTCACTCTCTTTTTTTTAATGTGAATGACCTCATGCCAAAATTTAGATTTCTAGCCTAGACCTCGACTAGCAATGAGTTTCAGATGATTTTTATTATCTTCTTTTTGCTTGTCACTAATTCTAGAGACCATGTCTTGGAGGAGAAAATACAGAAAGGGAATTACTTCTAAAGATAATTTTTACAGAAACAGCGCAGTCGTCACCTGACCTCCCAGCTTTGGGAAGCTCTCCTTGCCTGTGTCCCCATAGCAGCCTGGGTGTATTTCTATCACACTAATTACACTCGTGTTTATTTCACTACCTGTCACATTCATCTGTGCACCTCTTGGAGAGAAAGTGCTTTGTCATTGCAGAATGTAGTCTAATGCCTGGCACGTAGGATATAATTTCAGAGAAGAGCAATAGAGTAAAGCACTTCCTGTAACCACTGAAACATAATCGGAGATGTGGATGCCAGGATGACTTCTCCTGTTGCAATATTAACGTAGTGGTTAGTTGTTCGCTACACCAAAGAACTCAGCTGGAGAGACTTACACTGACTTCTGGTTTTACTGGGCTCACACTGGATTTTTTTTATTTGCATGCAAATATCCTTCAAATGTACTGAAATTCAATTTGGTTTAAAGGAACAGGCCAACGTTGATAAGAATCAGACATTCATCTTTTTCCTTCTTGGGATCTTATGTGGAATTTTCCTGAATCAATTACGTTACTTCGTTCCCCAAAGCAATTAAATTAGTAATCAGTTTATTCATCTGTGTGTGTTTATTGTCTGCAGCCCCATGTGGATCCCTATTTCCTCTCTGATGTTCTAGCCCCACAACATCGCACAGTATCTGGCACACGACGGGCTTCCACTGTTTATTGGAACGACGACGAATGTTCAGATCTCAGAATCAACGTAAGAATTGACAAAATTCCAGTGATGGGACAGACTACATATTCCGAAAAACCCTAACCAACCTCATAAAAATGACAGATTAAATTTCTAAAATGTGTTTTTGTGACATGTGACTGCGGCCAGAAACAACCATGAGTCCCCAGTAAGAAGGTACAGGGGCTCTGGGAGCACTGGAAGGTGGCGCTGCCCAGAGGACAGATGCCATGCCTGGTGATGACACCAGAGATGTTGTTTTGTTTTGTTTCCAGGATTCTTTATTCATTCATCAAGGATGTACTGTGTGCCCATCAGGTCCCAGACAGAGTTCTGGGCCCTGGGACAGTGTGAGTGTGGGACAGAAGAGACCCTGCTCTCACGGGGCTCACATTCCAGCCCCTTCCAGATGCCACATCCTGTGGGTCTTACGTCTTGTCCCCAGCTGCATTAAGTAGCAGCCGCTGAGTGCTGTATGCTCTGCTACGCCTGACTAGAATGCAAGTCCAGGAGGCAGGGAATGTCTGTCTGCAAAAGCTTCATTGCAGTATACTGAGATACAAATGACATTTAAAACCTGCACACATCTTAAAGTGTACAGTCTGAATCCATCACCACAATCAAGATAATGAATAAAACCCTCACACCAAAGCTTCCTCACACCTCTTCTTAACCCCCCTTCCTGCCCTTCCCCTGGCACCCCATTCTCCTCAACTACTAATCTACCCTTTGGCACTACAGGTTGTACCTCCTAGAATTTACATGAACGTAATCATTCAGTCTCTACTTGTTTCATCTAGTGAAGGCCAGGGATTCAACCGGCCCAAGCTTCCACCGGAGGCCAAGCCAGGCAGGAGGAGGAAG
>NC_060284.1:1508001-1519421 GCF_021613505.1 Equus quagga | reverse complement strand
CACACGTCTGCAGCAGAACCACGGCCTCCAGAGCTTACACATGATCTGTGTTTAGCATCAGTTGCCAAAAACAGACCACAGAATCCTGAAGGCCCAGTCATGCTACTTTGTATCTTTACTCTGAATCTCCAATTAGGAAAGGGACTCAAAGAAGGTGGCAGCCAGGTGAAAACAGATGGCCCTATAACATGGTCAGCAGCCCTGTTCCTTTCCCTGTCCAAGAACCTTCCTCAGCCTCCCAAGGGGGCGCCCCGTGTCCACATATGTAAACAAAGTTCTGCCAAGCGTTCAACTCAGTTCCAGCTTTTTATTTTCTTTAACAAGGTGAAACCTACAATGAAGTTAAAAACCAAAAGACCAAGATCTTGATCACGGAAGACAGCTGGGGTTATCTCCTGGCCTTGGCCTTGGCTTAAAGCAGAAGAAAAGGTGTTCCCGGAGAGTTCCTTCCAAGCCCAGATTCACCAAGTTGAGAGCTGAACGCGCTCGCTGCGGCTCAAAAATTCCCCTAATATCCGGCCAACACAAAGAGAGAGCCGACACTGTTTCAGTGATGTTAGACGGAACAGATGTGAAGGCGTCCCCAGAGAATGCCACATATTAATAAAGGATCAATGCCCGAGGAAGATATAAGAATTTTAAACTTGTGGACACCTAATAAATTAACTTAAAAAAATGTAAAATAGAAACTGAAAAACTACATTAATTTTACCATCAAAATGGGAGACTTTTAGGTTACCCTGACAAAAAAAGGATCAGTTAGTACAAAGAATATCTGAATAACTCAATTAATTAGTTTTCCCTAATGACTTAGTATAAAAACCTACACCATCTATCACTAGATAATAGCTATCTTAAATCACAAATATACATTTACAATAACTGACAATGTGCTAGGCCATAGAAAAGTCTCAACTAACGTAAAAGAATATTACAAAAACCAGAATCTCTGATTATAACTGAAGTATGTTAGAAAACAGTAATAAGTTTTTAAAAAATATTAATACAGAAATTTAAATTTACATTTCTAAATAAACTTGGGTAAAAAAGAAACCATATTATGGGGAGCTAAAAAAAAAATTAGTACCAAACAACAGAAATTCAACCTACAATCCTGAGACACAGGTAAAGCGGGACTTAGAAGGAAATGTATGGTCTTAAATGATTATTTTTGAAAAGAAGAATGGCTAAAAATCAATAAACCCTACAAATAGCTAAAGATTACTAGGGGGAAACAGGAGAATAAACCCAAAGAAAGAAGCTAAGTGACATAAAGATGAGACAAAACTAAGTCAGCAGAACCAAGACGCATAGAGGAGACTAACAGAGTTCAAAAGATAATTCTTCAAAAAGACGAGTTAAATGGGAAATTACATTCAAGATTAATTAAGAAAAAGAAAAATTAAAATAATAAAGTAGATTCAGAATGAAAAACAACTACTCTGGCTGGAGCAGAGATAACACGAGTGAAGAGAACACACGAATAACTTTACGCCAATAAACATGAAAAACTAGACGATGTCAACACTCCTAGAAAAGAGCCAGCAACCGAAACCGACTCTGGGAGAAGCAGGAAATCTGAACAGTTCACTAACTGTCAAAGAACTGAATCAGGGTTTTAGACTTTTCCCATATAGGAAACACGGGCCCACGACGGCTTCCCAGGTGAGCGACCAAACATTTAAGGAACAGCTAATCACCATCCTACTCAAACGCTCAGAGAACTCAAGAGAAGAAGCACTACTTCTCGTCAGTGCGGGAGCCTCGGATAACCAAAGCCAGAGACGACAGCACACAACAGAAAAGTCCTGGGCCAGCCTCACTGCTGACCACAGAGGCAAACATCCCCAAAGCAATGACACCAGCCACGGGCAAAAGAGATCACGACCAAATTAAGTCTAATTCAAGACTGGCTCAAATTACAAAATCTGTTAATGTAATTTACCACATTAAGGGATTCAAGGAGAAAAAAAATTTGTACTCACCCACATCATTTCAGTGAATGTAGATAATACATTTGATAAAATTCAATGGCCCATGCCATTCACGATAAAAACTCTTAGCAAAATAAGAATGAAAGGGCATACCTCTTTAACCCGAAGGATTATCTACAAACACCCCCCAGCACACATCAGATTCAATGGTGAAATAATAAAAGCAATTTCTTAACTATCAGAAGGAAAAGGCTGAAAAGTCATCTCTACTGAGAAAACCTTCCTTGCCGTCCATCAGAAGTAACCACCCACTCCTGTCTCCCCACCTCTGTTCTAGCAGAATTAGTTGATCTAAAATTTTCTTAGGATATGGTGTCAGGAGGGGTGACTTTCATTTTTTCCCGGAAGGATGACCAGTTGTCCCCCATTTGAAACCGGGCCCTCTTGCGCCAGATGGCTTGCAGCAGGCCCTCTGTCCCAGCTCGCTGTCAGGTGTCTGTCTGAGCGCTCTCTGGGCCGTGTGTCTGTCCCAGCACAGACGCTGCACAGCTAGATGTGGAGGCCTCATAAGGAACCTTGTTGCAACGTGTCTTGCCTATTTGTGCCCTTTTTCTTTTTCATATAAATTTTAGAATTAGCTTGTCAAATTCCACCAAAAAACCTCTTTGGGGATTTTGATTGGAATTGTGTCAAATCTAAGATTAATCTAGAAAAAATTTACCTTTTTATGATATTGAGCCTTCTTAACCGTTAACATGGTATACCTCTTATACACCGTTTTAGGATTTATTAGTCTTTTATTTCTTTCAATTTTCATAATTTTCTTGAAAAAAGTATTATAAATCTTTGGTTTACTTTATTCCTAGATATTCTTATATTTTGTGTTGCTTTTAAATATTTTTAAATTGCATTTTCTTGTGTTGCTAGGGTGTAGACATAAAATTGACTTTTATATATTTATTTGACATCTTGTAACATTATTCTCTTAGTCTTTTATAAAATAATCCAATCCAGAACACTGGGAAAATCAAAACACTAAAATAAAAAAATTAAATCTTTCATAAACCTGCCACCTGAAGATAACCTTATTGAATATTTCATGCAGAACTGTCTAACGTCTTCATGTATGTGATCCCTAAATATGTAAAGAGTATTTTTAATAAGAACATGAATCTCAAATTCTAATACTATATATGTCAATCTTTATTTCTGGATTTTCTATATAAGTACTAATACCCACTTCGGATAAAGGCGGTTTTGCTTTTTCCTCTCCAATCGTTCTTTTTCCTGTTTCATTATATCTGCTAAGACCTCCACCATGTTTGATAGAAGTAATGACAGCAATAAATGAGAAGGAGGACGAAAAGGAAGAGCCATGTGGGAATGGACTTCGAGGATGAGAGAACAGAAAGATCAAAGTCTCAGAGACTCCCACGTGTGAGGGGCGCTTCTGGGAATAGAGAGACATCCAGCCGTCTGAAGAGAGGGAGGACGGCCATGGCTGACCGGCACTTCGCAACATTTCACACCTGCGCTTCACTGCGTTCCTGGCCTTCATCCTGGCCAGAATCAGCCGTGTTCACATAAAGGAAATACGATAAATATAGTAGCTCTACCCTGACACTCTTACTAACGCAGCTTAGATGTGCAAAAGAAACTAAACACACTTTTGAAAAGCTTCAGAGGTTCAAGTTACCTTTTCTTTTTTTTCTTGAGTGTCTTCATCCTGGTTATTAGCGATTTTGTTGGCCTTGTTATGGACACTAGGAATGACCTACCACCCCAAAAGGGGCGGGGGGAGGAGGAAAACATTTAAATGTCACGATCATTACATTTCTCAATGTATTTTTTTAAACAGTTAAAATTTTACTTAACTAACTCTCTGACTTCATCTAAATAGTAAAGACATGAAGTACAACTCGAGGAACAACACAACTTGGAAAATCTGGCAAGCTATACAACTTGAAATACTGCGTGTGTGCATGCACACGTGTGTGTGTGTGTGTGGACCATCAGGGGGCAACAAAGTCACAAGCTTATGTGTGCGTAGATCCAGAAAGTGAAGATGAACACGACTACAAAGCAGGTCACAGTGAGGATCGTCACCCAACATCTCATTGTGCAAAATCTAGTTTTAGGAGTCACCTAATTCCTAGAATGTGGGATGCCCCGTTATTTGACAGACTTACCTTATTCTTCACTGCTCCGGCATGTTATCTAGCACACTGCGCACACTCAGTGAATAGCTCACACTCACTGCTCCGGCACGTTATCTAGCACACTGCGCACACTCAGTGAATAGCTCACACTCACTGCTAGCATCTGGATGAACTGTGCGCTGTGACACCACGGAGGAGAGCTCAGCGGGAGCTGGGACTCAGTGTTAGCATCACCATCCCCCTGCTGCTCGAGAGAGCCTCACACAGCTGCCTCAGTAAACGTTTATACATGAGTGAAGCAGTTCAATTCCATAGAAATAATTTTAATTCTGAATGGTGCCAACAGCAGACTTTTGACTCATTTCTTTTTGTACAACCGCCTATGAAACATCTTAAGAAAATGTAAAATTTTTACTGATTTTTTAAGGATCTTCAAATAGTTAACACAAATAATCTTGGCATAAAATGTGATGAGAGACATGAAGATTAAAAGAAAAAACAAATTTCATTTCTCAGAACATTAAAAGAACCGCCTGCCCAGAGAAAATTTAAAAAACAAAACCAAAATATGCTTCTCTCTAAATGAAATTTAAGATTAATTTTTTTCACTTTTAATAGAAACTCTAAAGAATGAAATTAATTTTGGACTAAATGAGAAAGTCTCAGAAATGCTTCATTTAAGTAAAACAATAGCAATCATATATCAACATATATTCACTGCTTCCCATGTGAACTTGATATTTACTTCTCTATCTAATACACACGACAACCTAAGGCAGGGTTCAAAAATGGTTGGGTCTATAGGCATGTGTTTCTTATCCTGAAGAATCTTAAAATAAAACAAAACACTGCCTCTCTGACAAGTCGGAATATCTTCCTCCATTGGACCTGCTTTCTCCCAGAGAAAAACCAGCTGACGCTGAGGAGCAGAAGCTCTGGGTTGCGACAAAATGTCAGTTGCCATTCATACAGTTACACTGTTTGTTTTTCGAATAGCAGAGAAACATATTTCCATACACATAGTGTTAGCAAAATTTGGAAGACAAAAGGCTCACCAGGAAGACTGCATCTTCTTTGTGAAAGTGAAAAATAGATTTGTATATGATTAATATGCAAAATGTACATGTGTCAAGAAAAATTAGATGTGATTATGAAACAATGATAGTAGGGAAGGAAAAATGAAACAAAGAAAAAAGAAACACATGATAATAAATTTAGTGAACTGAAGGGATGACCCCAATTCCAAAAGGGTTTGTTTTTGAATATGAAAAAAAATGTGACGCTACTGTGAAATGTAGTTATACTATTAAGTGGAAAAAATTACCTTGGCCTAGAAACTACAGAGGAGTCAGTATAAATCATGGGTTCTGCTCTCAGATAAGCATCTGGCAAGGAAGTCTAAGTGGATACACACATTTCGTTCTAGCACGCTGAAAACATTTGAGAAATTCAGGAGAAAAAGCTTAAAAAGGTAACGTATTGGCGGTATTCCTAAAGCATCTGTTAAAAGCACAAACGTAAAAAAAATAAAATACAACTCAAAGAAAAAAGTACCAATATAAACACCACCACTCAATTCATGGTGTTGATGAGAACTTCCATGTGACCAGAGGCACGTTCAGACATAGGGCCTTTGATGGGCCCGACATTAGGAAATGACTTCTTCCGGGGTTCAGAGGAAAGTCTCAAAGTTTAATGTAAACTGGTAAAACGATCAAGCATCTGGCTATGTTTTCTATTCCTGTGATGATCAATACCACTTGCGACAATAAGTGAGCTGAAGAGAGCACCATTTTGCAAAGATATGAAACCAGATTCCTTTCATGGTCTCATTCAACAGGAATCACTTTGTGCTAAAAAATGGAACAAGCACGGTCAGAGCAACCGACGCCATCACCTGATGTGCCCTCGGCGGGGCCCACAGACAGCTCGGTGCTCCACGGAGCCGATGCACAGCATGGCAGCCTCTCAGGCCACACGGGGACGGTGACTTGGACGTGGCATGACGCTGAGACTTTCCTGGTCTGAACAGTTGAAAGAAACTGCACTCTAGGTCATCCAAGTGGAAATTTCCAGCTCAGCTCACCTGCAAAGGCTGGTCTGAAAGCTTGGCCTTTTTGCTGGACTTTATAATCCACTTAAACGCTTTCAGTGTTTTTAGGCAGGGCATTCACAAGTGGCCACATAAATGTATACTTTGATTGTCTCATTCTAGCTCAAAACTGTTTCTTCGGAAGTATTATTTGGCAAGGAAGAATCTGGCCAATTTTCCTACTGAACTCAGTTTCCAGTGATGGCCTCAATTACTTCCTCAATGTTATAAGAGTTAAAAAGTGAATTCCAAAATATCTTGAATTTCTAATCGCATGAAAATGAGAAGACTTCATTCAGGTCACCTCTCTCAATTAGTCTGGATGGTGTAAGCACAGTGCCAAGACTGCTGGGGACTGTGCTGCAACACCATGCACCACAGCAGCCACTCTAACGGGGTGAGGCCACAGCCTGCTGGGTGCAGGCAGCCTAGGAGGCAGTGGGAATATCACGTCCAGGCCCCGCCCTCAGGGCAGCCAAGCCCCTATCTGCCTGGTTTGCCATATGAATACTATTTTCTACGTGCCTCGACATACAGAAGGTTGAAAAGCACTGCATTACTATATTAAAAAGCCAATTTTTCTTAAATATGCAGTTTTTCTACTGTTCAAAAGTACCTATGTTTTGAACGGCTGTCTTCCATCATAAAGTAAAGAAAAATAAACATTTCAGCTTCCAGTTACAGGGCTGAA
This sequence comes from Equus quagga, assembly GCF_021613505.1. Lineage (NCBI taxonomy): Eukaryota > Metazoa > Chordata > Mammalia > Perissodactyla > Equidae > Equus > Equus quagga. The sequence continues at coordinate 1,512,545 of NC_060284.1, read as the reverse complement.
GGGTGCTATTTCTGCTGCACATTGCAATATAAAAGCCATATCCTGCTGCTGACATCTGCATGTCAGAGCTCTAATTCCACACCAAAAGGGTAATTTATTACAGAAAGAAATTTCATGATTAGATATTGCTATCTACTACAACATGTTTGTGTTTTCGCATGCTTTAACAAATATACAGAATGTGTGAGAGTACTTCTAGGATGTTTTTATACCTGACCCTCTTTATGATCAACGTATTTGTAAACAAAGTAACTGGCTCAGAAAAGTTAAGTAAGTTGCCTCCAAAGTAGCAAAGCTGGTAATCAGGGACTCAGGAATGGAGAGCAGGTCTGCTTGACCCCACAGCCTGTGAGCTAAACCAATGCACACAGGAACTACTCAGATTTGACCAGGAGCTCAAAATCAGAGAAAAAAGGGGAAACTGAAGTTCATAACTAAATTTTTATGAAGCTAATGCTTTTTCTAGGCAATAGGAGAGTAACAGTGAAAATACGTGGAAAAGTACTTGGAGGTAAAAGCTTGGCCCACAGATATAGAGGATATTTTTAACCTTTTTGAAAACAGGAATAAAAGCTTACTCTTGGAGTGGGTGACAGGCTCTGCACAACGAACACCACTGGGTTTCCTGCATTCTGAATGGCCTCAACTGCTTCTCTGTGGGAGGCGTTCTGCAGATCTACTCCAGACACCTAAAGCACAGAAGGAATTTATTTCAATTAGAAAGCCGGAGATACTGTGGAGAGGTCAATTCAAAGGTCACGTGTATTATCTATGCACATATATGAGAACAGCCAGGGTCCAACGAGTCAGAACAAAGCCAGAAAACAGTAAGATTGGCCCATAAAAAGCTTTCTCTTTTAGGAAGGTATGTTTAAGGAAAATAATGCTTCACCTTCAAGAAAAGCAGGTAAGACAAAGATCTTAATAACAACAGCCCCGGCTAAATATAATTATCCAAAAGGCAGCTCAGTCAGTACCAGAACCTTAAGAAGCTTCTGAGCTTGTAATGTCACCTCTGCCCCTAATTGAGCACCTAATGCTGAGTGGGGGCAGGGAGTCACGGGGGGTCGCTCATGTGTCAAGCAAATTGCCCATTATCACAACTGAGCAGTTTAACATTTCTCAAATTATGTTAAAAAAAGAAGTATGGAAACATCCATAAGATCTTTTACTAAAAGTCTTCTGTGTTCAATAAATGTAAGTATAAACAGCTCCTACTATTCAAATCTCAGAGAACCTGACTTGTGAACACGCCCATTATCTCTAAGAGCATTCTGTATTCACCAAGCATACTTAACAGAACCAACTTCTCAAACTGATAACATAACAAAGCCTTGGTCAATGCTGGGGTGGCTTATGGTCAGTGCACAGCGACAATTTGTGAATACTATTTTTCCATAAAGGAACAAAAGAAATAGGAATGCAGGTGGAGAGGTATGCGGCATCAAGGCTGGTGTTTGTTTTTCAGATGGGAGATGTTACAGCAGTAATGATGTCGCGGAGAGGAAAATGGACGACAGAGAGAGAAGGGACAACTGGAGGAGCAAACCCTCAGATGGGGAAGAGGGAAGGACTTCGACCACACGGGTCAGAGACCGGCTTTAGGCAGAAGTTCGTTTGTTCCTACAGACACAGTCAGAACAAAGATCTGGTACACAGTGGGAGCAAGGGGCTTCTGTTTCATCAATGAAACAAGAAAAAGGACCATAAACTGCGATTAAGACTGAGGAAGAAGGTGCAGGGGGTTTCAAATAGTTACCTAGGGAAGTAGGAGGAGGCATTCCAGAACTGCAGGGCAGAAGCAGAGACCCACCTGAGGCGTGGTCACGAACTCAAAAGGAGACTAGAGAGCATGGCTGGTTATCTTCTCCAGTCGCGCCAGAGCCCTGACATAAGCAGAGCTGCATTTCACCAGGATGTGGTTCTCCCAGAGAAGGTCAGTGAAGGAAAGAGGCTCAGAGGAGTGGGGAGTGCATGCAAGGGAGTGACCAGTCACTGATGTGAGCAGAGTGCGGACAGAGGGCAGAGCAGCGGGGGCCCCATGGGAGGCAGCGGGAGCGTGTGGTGGGAGAGGGCTAAGGCAGGGCCTCTGCGGGAGACAGAGCGGAGTCAGGGAGGGGCCGCAGCCCATCGGGCAGAGTCCACCGGGCCGGGGTAAGAACCTCGGCCTTTATCCTAACAGACGTCACTGGAAATTTTAACGCTCCATAAGAGCTCTCTTCCCATCTGAGCTGAGGAAAGAGGTGCAGAACAGTAAATGAATAAAACATAGAAAAACTTTAAAGTGAAGCTTAAAAGCTGTCACAACAGTTTGACGAAGCTTCTTATGAAAAAACCTAATCCTCACAACATTCAACAAGAGAAGTAGAGACCAGATGAGAAGGACTGCATGTTCCAGGAATAATCGCCTTTGTCTCCCCAGTGCAGAACTCCACAGTGTGCACCGGGGACCACTGAGGTCCAGAAGTCAGGGAAAATGGACTTCCGTCACAGTACGATGGGAAAATAAATAGTCTTAGTGTTTCTCAGCTTTAAAATTACAACCCAAAGTGTGGCCAGAAGACCCATTTTAAAAAATTAAATTAAACTCTAACTTCATATTTAAAAAATTCTCCTTAATATGGACCTAAATCCTTCATGCAATTGTTTTAAGACAAAGAGAAATGATTGTTATGCTTTACTTAAAAACAGAACAAGTAATACTTTCCACAGGAATAAAGTAAACACATGACTCTACATATTAAAGCGTAATATTTCAAGTCTGCTGTGAGTTTGAAAAAATATAAATTATTACATCTGAGACAAAACAGTGGGTTCTTAACAGTAGACATGAAAGTGACGGTGTGGAAGCGAGAGAATGTTTTCTATTCAACTGATGGCAGAAAAAGTTGAGGGAAAAAAAACCCCTGAAATTTAAAAAAACAGAACCATGAACAATCTGATTAGAAAATGGGCAGAAGACACACACAAACTTCTCAGAGCAGAGGACCAGGCAGCCAGGAGAGTCCTTCCTCATCGGCCACGAGGGAAACAGACACTGAAATGACAGCGAGAGATGGCTGCGTGCCATCAGAACCGCTGAAAGGAAACGATGACAACACCAGATGCTGGTGGAGAAACTGGATCATCCGTACGCGGCTGGTGGGAGTGGAAAAGGGAGCAGACACTGAGGAAGAGAGTCCGACGGCGGCTTTCAAAGCTACAGTGGACTCAGCACAGCGCGGTCACTGCACTCCTGGGCTTTCACCCCGAGAAACGGACACAGACTTCACCCAGGAACTTGTGTGCAGATGTTTACAGGGCCTTCAATCTCAACAGCCAGGAGGTGGAAAGTGCACAGATGTCTTTCAGTGGCTGAACGGTTGGCTCCATGGAATACTACTCAGCCACAAAAAGGAGTGAACTGGTGCTAGACACAAATGAATGAACTTACACGCAATTACGCTGAATGAAAAAAGCCAATCTCGAAAAGACACATACTGCATAATTTGTGACAAATTATGTGTCACAGCGATGTGACAATTGTGAAATCACATAATTATAGACGTGGAGAAACAGATGACTGCCTGCCAGAGGTTAGGGCTGCGGGGAGGGAAGGCAGTGGCTGTAGAGAGGGGACACAGGAGCCGTGCGGGGACAACACAGCCCAGAGTCCTGATTGGGGTGCTGGGCGTGCAGGGTGCACAGATGACACTGGAGCTACACACACGTACACAGTGAGTGTGCGCACAACTGGAGAGACCTGAACGCGGGCTGTGCACTGCGCCCACGTGGGGATGTTGGCTTCGCTGTTGTGCTATAGCTGTGCAAGAGGGGAACACGGGGAGCAGACGGAGGGCCACGGGACTCTGGGCATTTATTTGAGATTTCCTATCACTCTATAATTACTTCAAAATAGAAAGTTAAGGGCAAAAAGATAAAAGAAAATACAAAACACACATTTAAACTTAAGGTCAGATATATCAGTAACCAAAATAAAAACAATTAACGTCACTTATTTACTAGGTGAAGATTATCAATTTAGATTTTAAAAACCAAACTCCAATTATATGTTGCTACAAAAGTAAAACCAACTCAAATTCACAACTAAGGGTCAAAATGAAGAAATGGAAACAACCTGCCCTGGAAACGCTTAATAATGGAAACCACACGTGCCCCTGCGGCCAGAGCGACCCTAGCAGAGAACTCGCGCTCCCCTCCTCCTGGTCCCACCGCACTGGCGTCAGGACCATGCAGCTCCTCAGGGCATGGCTCCGTCCCCTCAGTCCTCCTCTCAGTCCTCTCTTGTCCACTCCACCCACTGGAGCAGCGCTGACCTCCTTCTGTTCCCCTCACACACCCAGGCAAGCCGGGCCTCAGACCTTTCACTCAGGTCTGTCTGCCGGAGCCTCTTCCCCCAACAACCCCCGGCTGGCTCTCACTTCCTGCTTGTCCCAATATCATCTTCCTTAACAAATCCATTAATTGCAACTGCCACCTTCACCACCCATCTTCCTTATTCTCCTCCCTGTTACTTTTCTCCACAGCTACCTGCTACAATCTGC